>NC_140246.1:5686814-5699314 GCF_949987555.1 Borostomias antarcticus
TTCACTCCCTCGCTCTTTCTTTCTTACTCTTTCTCTCTATCTTTCTTTTATGATTTTGCCTTTATTTAACCCCCCCCCCCCTCCTCCTCTCCCACAATCCCTTGTTTTCTCCCCAGAGCCGCCCTCCACCGTCCGAGCCCCCTGTTCTCTCCATCCCCTTCATAGGACTGGTTGTAATAGTGGCCTTGATTTGGTGCTGGTGGGAGGAGCTGGCGTCCTAGAGGGGAGCAGGTACGGGCATGTCCTTCTTCCTCTTCCCCCTCTCTCCTGCCGAACCAAACAGCTTGTTTTTGTCCTCCTGAAGACCACTGAACATCACCGACAGGACAGTCTGCACGCTGCCCCAACCAGCTCCAACCGACGCAAACCGACGCCAACCGACGCCAGCGTTGGATCGGTGTGCCGTGTCTGTTGGTGACTGTTGTCGTCGGTTGGATGGATTTTGAACTAAATTTTAAACTTCCGACATTCTAACAACAACTGCCAACCTTAGAATGTTGGGTGTTGGGAGTTGGTTGGCGTTGATTTGGGCGGTGTGCAGGCACCATAATCTCAGTGGCCGTCTCAGAATTTAGGATATCCCACACGCCCTCGCAGGTAGACAGGTGTGTAGGACTGGTGGTCATGCATGTTTGGTGTAGGTAGTGAAATGTAGATTAGGTTTGAGGAGGTACACACACACACACACACTCTCTCTCAGCGACGTAGACTCCAAATGTGGGAGAACCAAAACGCTACGCACTTTTACCTTCAACGAAACGGGAGATAGAACTCAAAAATTACTCGTCTGTAGACAGGCTTTCAACTTTTGGGGGCAGCCGCTACTACGAAACCGCCGCAGTCACAATCTCCCCCTGCATTTTCAGAACGCGCCATCCGCTGTGTTCGCCGTAACTAGACGGCGGCGAGTGGCTTGCTCGCATGAAGACTTGGCAGGGTCAGGCGGCCCGTGCGGACCGCCCGTCTCTCTCTCTCCAGCGGTCCGTCATCCGCAAGTGAGAGGAGAAGAAGGGCGAGAGAGTCCTCACGCGTGCCTCGGCCGTGGTCGAGACGTTTTTCTCCACCGGCGGCGTCTTTTATCCGAGCGTCCGTCGCGCTTTGAGCCCGGGGGAGGCGCGGGGAGGCGGCCAGCGGCGCCATTCCCATCTCCAAGGGCTGGACTCTACGGGGGATTGGCTGCTCTGGTGCCAAGACGGATGACAGAGGGGCTGATGTCAGCGCGACTGCTAGCGGCCAGCCCATCCCGACCAGCGGGCCACAGAGCTGGGCCTTAGATCCGCCCTCTCCTCCTCACCCAGGCAAAGCTCTGGGTGGTGGTCTAGCCCTCCCCTCTCTCTCTCTGTCTCTCTCAGTCTCTCTCTGTCTTTCTTTCTCTCTCTCTCTCTCTCTCTCTCTCTCTCTGTCACTCTCTCTCTCTCCGTCTCTCTCTGTCTTTCTTTCTCTCTCTCTCTCTCTCTTGCGCACGCGCACTCTCTCTCTCTCTCTCTCTCTCTTGCGCGCACTCTCTCTCTCTCTCTCTCTCTGACTGAGCCCAGACAGATTTAGCTGGCAGGAGTCATGTCTAATATTGATCTACAGTATGTCACAGAGCATTGACCTTAGCTCTGAGTTTATTCTGTTTTCGTCTGAGTTGGTGCCCGTACTGAAATGTTAATGCGAGTGTGAAGCTTCACGCAATGAGGTGTGTGGTGTGTGTGTGTGTGTGTGTGTGTGTGCATGTGTGTGTGTGTATGTGTGTGTGTAGGTATGTGTGTGTGTGTGTCAGTGTGTGTATGTGTGTGTGTAAGTGTGTGTGTGTTTGAGAAGCTGTCAGCACATCAAACACTCTCAGGGGGATCCGTTTACTAGGCAGGCTCCAAATGACATCACTGCTAAACTCAGGCACAGGGGGATACTCAAAGAACTTCTCAAACAACTCTGTGTGTGTGTGTGTGTGTGTGTGTGTTCTTGCGTGTGTGTGCGGGAATGGTAGTTGGGTGTGTGTTATTTTTATGGTAAATCATTGCCGTTCTGAAACACAAAAGACTCTTTTGTCCATCGTGTCCAGTGTATGTGTGTTGAGGAGCCCTTGTTTGAGTTCCTGTGAGCAAAACGTGTAGATCCGGTAAGATGTGTGTGTCTTAACTGCAGTTATACCGACTTCATTCACTGAATGAATGACCTTCAGCATCTTTGACCTCTAACCTCGTGTGACCTTTGAACCCACCGTCTACTGACCTCTCTTCCCCAGGCGAGCGAGGGAGGCTGGGACCTGGTGGCGGTGGTTGCCGTGGCAGCCCTTGTAGTCCTGATCGTGCCCAGCCTGACCAGAGTGCTCACCTGAGCACTACGCAGGAAGTAGCCGCACAGGAAGTGACCATTTTGTCACCAAGATCACCACTCTCCTCGCCGCATCTGTGGAAGAGCTCAGCATTCACATCCTGGCAATTTCACCCAGAAACACAACGAGACAATCAGGGGCGGTTTTTCAAACACACACCGCTCCGTTGTGAGACTTTGGCCACACTGTTGCAACAGCGGTGGGCGGTTCCAACTGTAACGCCCCACTCATACTGGCTCTCTCCTATCTTCCTCTCTATACAGTGTGATGTAATCTATCCTTCTCTTTGGCCTGGGCCTGTCTCTCCCTCCTTCTTCCTTCTCTTCCTTCTCCACTCTTCTGTAGGTCGATGTCCTTTTGTGAATTTTCGAGGATCAGAGAGTTTGTACAAGGGAGAGTTCAGGCATTTCATTGTTTGCTGTTTACAATTGACAGACTTGCGATTTCGCACAGCATGTATGTCTATGTGTTTCTTAATTGATCCATTGATTGATTGATTGATTGATTGATTGAGTGATTGACAACCCACAGAGGTTGACTTGAGAAATCCTTATTGTTTTGTTGCACTCCTTTGAGTCACACTTTTGACTGAGGACAATTAACTAATAACTAAAAAGATTATATATTTATCGAGGATGGTAACAGGCTAGTTTGAATATTATGCTGCGTTCCTTTTGTCCCTGGAAGTGGTGATTTACTCGATACTATGCAGAGTTTTACTGTAACTGGAACGAGCCTCTCCACTTGTTTTCTCCACTTGTGAACTCGTACCACTCGACCCCCAGTTCTCTTTGGAAGTTGTGAACAAGATGGCAGCTCCCTGTGTAACTAAGTTAAACTTTAGTAATACTGTTTTATTAGCATTCCTGTCTTATTTGTGTCTCATGAAACCAGTCGTACACACAGTATTCCCCAGCTGTTATCTGAGGACATGTTCGCTACCTCTTTTGTATGTGCAGAATCCCACGTACTGGTTTGGCAAACTAAGCTAGTTAACGTCAATCTTTGCTCTGAGCTGTTGTTGTTGGTGTCTACTGTACAGCGGTGACGTTGTTCTCCGTCTATCCTACTTCCCTCCCACCCCATCGCTTCCCAGCCAAAAGGAACGCACCATTACTGTTTGCGATGCTGGCTTCAGCATTTTAGAATATAACTTCAATGGAGCATGTGACCTTGTTCCCATATCCCAGTTTTCTCTCTGCTGTTCTCCATAGGACTTGTCTCCAGCACTTCCTGTCTGGGTCTGCTTTATTTCATTCATTGAAAATAGCAGACTCCAGGATAGTCTGTCCAAATGATTAAATAGTGGTATTAAATAGTGATATACTGTATTCCTGTAGGGTGGAGGACTGATTTCACTGTGTCTGGTTAAGCTTTGGTTTCTACCGAACTCACAATTCGGTTTACTGTGTGAAAAAACAGAGACATATTTTTATACATATGAGACGTCGTGTTTTAGTTTTGAAAATAAATATTTTGCTTTGAAATTCAATATGAAAAATGTATGTTGAAAGCTGAAATTGAACACATCAACATGGTGACCAAAATCTCACACAATGAGATGAGTTGACTGTCTGTTGACTTTGCTCCTTACTCACTGGTGTAGCATGAGGCATTGCAAACCTATCTAGCACACTAAATTTACTTTATTGCCACTCGCCTGCCTCAATGTATGTACGCATGGGACCTTTAAAATAAGGCACATGCATACACTTTCCAAAAGACATTCCAACTGATATTTTTCGATTTATATCTGCTGGCACTGTTAGGGGTGCAACGATTTAGTGTTTTTCATTATTTACTTTTGGCATGGGATAACTACAGCAGGCTAGACTCACAAAGCATTTAAACTCTTTCACGTTACCTACAGAATAAATGTGGGTTAAAAAATGCCAGCAATGCGGTTTGTAGCGAGTTAGAAAAATGTGTTGTTACAGAACCTGTCTGAGGTTGGGGAGTCCATGCATGCTCACCATGGCTGTGACATCACAGACAACACTGATGTTGGAATTTCTAGAGCGATCTTGTTGTGGAGTGTAGATGACAAGCTATATGGTACATACCCAGATAGCAAGCCGATCTGGGCCATATATTGGCCAGATGAAGCATTTATTGCTTAGTTCTGGCCCGTATATGGCCCATATATGGGCCCGGATCGGCTTGGCTGTATTGTATGTGGGATAGCCACTTGTACAGGCTTTCATGTTTATGAAGACTCGTGGAGAACGTTTCCAGGAGCACAGCTTTCCTAGCCAAGCATGGCCATCCTGATCACGAGAGCTCCCATTCGGTCTGGGTCTGGCGATGCCAGGCTAGCAGCTCTCCTGCCCTGGTCAAATGATTACTGTACAGTATGTTTCACAGTCACTACTGCCTCTGCAGTCTCTAAATCATGGCTAATGCTTTGCATGGTTTAACAATTTAGTACAGTTTCTGTGATTGTTGTAGCGATCAATAAAAGACAGATGATGACTGTAATTTTGGTATCGTCACGTCTGACTTTTTTTCTTTTCTAGTAAAGATGGCCGTTCTTAGACATGATGATGGTTGAATCGCTCTGTAGGCACGTTCGTTGTCTTATTACCCTGTGGCAGCCTAGGCGAGCTGGAGCTCACCAGTGTGTACTGTAGGCTACTGTAGCTGAGATTCTGAACGTTTCACACCTCAGAGCTCAGGAGTTCTTGTGAATGTAAATGACAATAGAATAGGATCTTATTTATACACTATATCTACACTAGGCCTACATAGCCAAGCCTTTCCATTACACTATAAAACTATGGTAGCCACTGCGATTGTACTGAAATTACAGTGTTTTTCTCTTTTTCCCCATGATACAGTGCTCATTAATGGTGGCTGATGCATGCTTACAGTCCATGTAGCTACTAATATCTACTGTATGTATTTTGTAACAAATGTGGTAGGCCTATTTGTACTGTATTGTAAATAGGATAGAGTTTAACATATATGTTTAATTGATTGAGTTTTCCTTTCTAAATAGTTATTTTTGAACCGAACAGTTATACTAATGCCTCTCGGGTTTACTATGTGTAAAATGTCTGCATGTTAGATTTAGTAGAGAACTTTGCATGCACATGTAGTCCCTAGACGTTTCAATCAATGCACAATGACTGGAACGTGAAGCATGCTTCATCCATCTCTTCTCTGGCCTTCTCTTAGAAGTCGATCTCTCTTAGTATGCTATGGTTTACAAGTGCACTTGGTTATGTATTGGTTTTTATTGTGTTCTATAGTATTTTATTCTATTCTACAAAGCTTCCAGAACAATGACATGATTCTTTGGATATTATCTATACTTCTCTGTTTGGTTTTCACATGCTGTAAACCTCATTGAAGGTGTAGACTACTGTACTGTATGTTCTTTCCTGTATCCATGCTCAAACGTTCTATATCACTCAAGAAGTTACTATTTTATGTGTCAACGGAATGTCTTTGGAAAATGGCTGCCGCTCTTGTCTGTACTGTGATGCCATATGCTGATGTTCAACATGATAACGGTGTAGGTAAACTGCTGCTGCCTGTCTGTGTGTGTGCTGTACAGTGCGTCTCTGTCTGCGTGTTTCTGTGTGCTTCTGCGTGTCATGGCTTCTGTCGATGACACGTTGGCAGTCTCTGAGTAGCCTATAGGCTGACAGTGTCTCTACTGGCTGTGAGAATTCCTTTGGATGAGTCTGTGTACATTTCTGTAAATAAACTGAGATAAAATAACATTAGTTTATCCTTGCTTCTTCCAGTCCCTTGTGTGTGTGTGTGTGTGTGTTATTGAAACGAGAAGGAAAGCAGACCAGAGTGAAGACAGTTCAGTCAGATCTTCATTGGCTCCTGGTGACCTGTTGACCTCCCAGGGGGGGCGGGCCACGGGGGTGTCAGAGGGCGCAGCAGGGGAAGGAGAGATGAGCTGGGTCTCTCTCTCTCTCTCTCTCCGTCACTCCTCCTCAGCGTCTGCATCTACCTGTTTTATATATAGATCCAGCGCTCAGTGTCAAGGCCTCTTGCTGAGATACATGACAGGAGGGGACCGCACACGATGACCACACACACAAGCATGCACGCACACACACACAAGCACGCACACACACACATACATATTCACAATACATACCCTGTTTGTGACTCCTTTATGGAACCTAATCCATTTACAACACACAGACCATAAAGATGACTTGCCCTTTTACACATCCCACCCTTCCACACACAAACTACAGTGCAATAATCAATAATCTTAGAATACCACAACACAAAATACAATGCAATCTTGAGCAAAAACAAACACATTTGCACAATGTACAGGTATTTTAGTATGATTCAGAGGCGAAGCATCTGTGCCTTAGAACTAAAGCCTGGTGCCATTGTGTGGTGTATATAATTAAGTTGTCATAAGTGGCGTAGTGGAACAGGGAATTCAGGACATTTCTGGTTTGATCCCGTCCCAGGCCCCTCAAACCCTGTTGTTGGAAGGCTGAATAACATGTTGCGCTTCTCACTCGTTGACATAAGTGTGAGATCACCCACACGAGAGGGAGAGATGGGGGTATTTCGGGCCTGATGCCTGTGGGAGTAGTTGTGTGTGTGTGTGTGTGTGTGTGTGTGCATGCGTGGATAGAGTGATCTTCCTTTCCCCTAGTGTCTGGGGAGTTAGCTCACTCTCCTCACGCACTCTTCTGTTTACTCCCGTTTCCACACACGACACTACTCCAACACAGAGTAATAACAAGGACACAAATACAGCATTAACTTAAGGGAGTAATTCCCTCGGAACAGAATGGAGCAAGTAGGTCTATCTGCGGGTCCACAGGACACGCCTACTACATGTTACACCCAGTCTGTACTACAGGACACGCCTACCACATGGTACACCCACTTCATAGAGCCACGATACAGCAGCCTTATTAGACTTACAGTTTTGGGGGGAAAAAACTGCAATCATCTAGGGTTTATATTCATTCAAAATTTATTGAGATGAGGATAAGCCCCTTGAGTTGCACCAACTCGTTTTCGAGGGGGTCCTCGAGCACAAACACACAGTATGAACATTTAAAGAAAACAAAACAAAACAGAGAAACAATATGACAACACAAGACAATCGACATTAACAGACACAAGTACACATACAGGCTCTCATCACTGCCCCCCACCCCCTACCATCCATTTTAAATCATCTATGTCTTTAATAAAAGAAATAATGACGTTAGAATAAAAGTATAAAAATTAAATATAATCAAAAGCAAGAAGTAGAATTAAGGTGTGTTAACAATGACGTCTTAAAACTATGGATAGAGTTAATAGATCTGATGATACATTAAACCTCTTAACATTCAAACCCTGTGTCCATTTTTAACAGCGACAAGTACGTTTAGGTAACTCAAAGTGAGTGGTTATGGGTAAGGACGCTATACAAATAAAGCTTTGATTGATTGATTTATAAGGAGTGGGGGGGGGGGGGGGGGGGGGTTGGGTTAGGGTTAGGGACCTCAGATCACAAGAGGGAGCAGTCACTTCCGGGTTAGAATGCTCCATCCTCACACTGATCCAGGAAGTTATCTCGAGGGGGGGTCATGTAGTGAAGTAGTGGTAAAGTGGGTGTGTCGTGTAGTCTGCGAGTCCGCACATAGACCCTTCTGGAATGGAGAAGGGTTGGCCTCAAAAGGTCGTGACCTGGACGTGTGTGTCACATGTCCAGCTCCCTCTCTTGTCTCCTGGGGCGAGTTCAATAAGAAAACGGTGTGCACCGTTTCGCTACGGTTTTCTGGTTGACCGACGCGTTTCCTCAAAACGGTGTGGAGCAGTGGGGTTTTCTCTCGTTTGGTGGATGTGTCAGAGGTGTGTTACCCAATCAGCAGACTGATATATAAACCCCGCCGTATCTTCTCAACTGCCATAGGTGCAATGCTCATGGAACACACAGGGTGTTCAACGCACCACCGTTTTTCCGTTTGAATAAACGTTTTGTCGGGCCTGAACTCACCCCTGAATATCTGGACCCTACTTCATAAGTCAAAGGGCACCCCCGACCACATAGCTACCTGTGTCACATCCTGGATGACCCCCAGAGAACATGCCATTCACATAGCTCACCATGGTGAAAGGGTAGGCTACTATTTCACCTCAGACATAAACCACATAGGACATTGGACCTTTGTGAGTTGTTGGTGCTCACTGCGTTTTCACTGAGGCATAACCTATATCTAGTGAAGCATTTCCTTTATTTCACTCGGAGGTAATATAGCCTACCTTTCAAAATTGCCCGATTAGGTCACAGACGTACACATTAATAAACAGAAGCTATAACTAACTGTAATAACATTATCTATGATCTCATCTCACTCAGTCTAATTGTGTATCATCATATTAATAAACAACCGTGTCATGTGCGTTTATTTATTCTGTTGACAAATATATATTTGTTCACAACACAATGCTACGTGGACATGTAGCCTACATGATTGAGTGGCAGGATAATGGATGCCCGGGTAGGGGTCTACTGAGAGATGCTGTCATCATGTTCCTTTCATAGGCCAATTGTTAACGGCCCTCGTATAGGCCCCCGTTCACCGTTAACTTCACAACAACCGAGACCGTCCCCGTCCCCCCTCGCCCAGTTTGGAGAGGCTAAAAATAACGCGAAGTGTCACAACTGTTACGGCGCCGCAGGGCCAGGCCAATCACCAGCACCCTCCTCTTGTGTTACCCAATGGTGTCCCGTCTTGCTATCTCCCTCGGATTAGAGAATAACCATCCAGTAGTTGTATATGGTCATGACAGGAGCATTCCTGGGAATCCAGGAGACTGACGCGAGCTCCAGGGGCGCCGAGCTTTTTAAACCCCACTCTTGCCTGGTGCTTCATTTAGCCACCCAAGTCAAACAGCCCCGCATCAAGCCGGCGCGCCACCAACCTCGCAGGCGCAACTAACTGACCGCCCCGAGCGTAGCCTGGACATTTTTAAAACAGTATAGTCTATTCATCAATCGTGCCAATGTGTTTCTTAAGAGATACCAACGATACATTGTAGTGGCACATTAAAAAAAAAAGCCGAAGACGACCAGCTTTGGAAACGACTATCACGGATACTTCCAATATCAGCGCATTGGCAGAAGTGTCTGGTCTGACAACTTCACCCACCGTCGCAAGTATAACAGAACTCGCGCCTACTCTTTTTTTCTCCATCTTCTTCCAAGTATAACTTTTTTCAGTCTCGGTACGCACGCTTGGCACTGCCCCGCAACACGGTCTTTTTTCTTCTCCTCATTCTTTTCGCGCCCCCACCCCCCCGCGTACCGTAAATTTCACACACTGCCCCCTCTGATTACGGTATAAAAAAGGGGTACGGAAACCGACAACATGATGAGCAATAATACGTACTACGAGCAGCAGCTACCGCCGCAGTACTACCAGGGCACCGACAACGGCGAAGAGGAAGAGGAGATGCCGGCCACGGAGAAGGACCTCGCCGAGGATGCGCCCTGGAAGAAGATCCAACAGAACACCTTCACCAGGTGGTGCAACGAGCACCTCAAGTGCATCAACAAGCGGATCAACGACCTGCAGAAAGACCTGAGCGACGGGCTCAAGCTCATCGGTCTGCTGGAGGTTCTGAGCCAGAAGAAAATGTACAGAAAGTACCACGCCAGACCCAACTTCAGACAGATGAAACTGGAAAATGTGTCCGTCGCGCTGGAATTCCTGGAGAGAGAACATATAAAGTTGGTTTCGATAGGTAAGTAGCGAAGTGGCATTTGGACACACATTAATCATACGCATAATTACGCAGTTGACGCAACATGTAAGCGAGAGAAAGTTGGTGTTTGTCCGAGTTGCGAGTCCCAGCTACGGAGCGGTGGTTGGGGGGCGTTTGTGAGTCGAGTGCAAGACCGAGATTGATTTCTCTCCGATATGAATGAAACATCACTTTTCTGTAGCTCAGAGAATTGCTTTATAGTTGTTATTTATATACAAACTGCATTGCAGGGATGAAACTAGACAAGTGACCAGGTCGGGTGGATATTTGTTCAGATTTAGCGCAGGCATAGACATTGGTCATTAATGTTTAGAATATCATTTATTGACGCAGATTACACACATAGTCCATATAGGACTAATCTCCGTGCGTAAAAGAAGCTGTACGCTGCTAGGATGCGCTAGGAATTCCCCTGCCCGACAAAGGCAGCTTTCAACTGCATCTGGGGAAGATAGAGAGATAGCCTACTCTGGAGCATGATGCTGGATTCGTTTGTTATGATCACTATGTAGCTCATGCGTAGCCCAATTGATCTAGCCAGTAAGGACTTATTAACTCAACGTTAACCAACTTCGATTCAATTTGTTCCCCCATGTGATGAAATACAGCAATGCTGCCGTCATTCGAGATGTTTCAAGAAAAGGGATGGTTTACAGTTTGTTCTCTAGTTCGTATTTGCTCCTCTGGGTCCATTCCACCCTGTGTTGGCTGATGTGAGGAGCAGTAGACGGCTATAAGATGAATGGGCTGATGTAGGCTGCAGTGTGTCCACTGGCTCCAAAAGGCTTATTAACATTTCTGCTCATGTGGTTTAGAGGAAGAATGCATCAGTGGCAGTCAGATGTCATTTACTGGTCAGATGTCCACATGGAGAAGATCCAGCTGACTCCTCGCTGTTGATCACAATGTGTTCTTGACCTTTGACCCTGTCAGTACAGGACAGGTCAGATTGATAAGATTGATAGGGTCTGATGATGATTATGATGATGATGACGATATGATGATGATGATGATATGATGATGAAGCTGGGGAAACAGTACTGTAGAGACCAGTAAAGACAAAAGTGACAGTGATCTCCTGTCCAAGCTGGGCTTGGTCTCCTCTGCGCTGCAGGGTGTTTTATGAATGGCACTGGCTGGAGAGGGAGTGGGCAGACGTGTGTCTTTAGAGGGGGAGCGGTCCTACTGTGTTCAGGAGGCCCTTCGTTAGACGTTATCAGCATGAACACACTCTGCACATTCCCAAGCCAGAGTCCAAGGATAAAGGTGCCTGAACACCGCACCAACCAACGCCAACCAACTCCCAACACCCAACATTCTAAAGTTGGCAGTTGTTAGAATGTTGAAAGTTTAAAATTCAGCAGCAAAATCCATCCAACCGACGCCAACAGTCACCAACAAACACAACGATCCAACGCTGGTGTTGGTTGGCGTTGGTTGGGGCGGTGTGCAGACATCTTAATGACAGTGACACAACTAAAGTAGGCCTATTGATGGAAAAAATGAAAAAACGACATGGCGACACCGTTTCACCACAGATTTGACCCTCGGGCAGTGTTTTTTGGGCAAGCCCTCATCAGAGCACGTCAACAGTCACTCTGAATCACTTCAGGGTGGCCATGGCGTCAGGTGTGTATGTGTCTGGGCTGTGTGGTGTAAAGACCTCCAGCAAAGACATGGAAGGCACTCATTTAGACCTGAGGATAAGTGGTGGTAGTGGTGTGTGTGTGTGTGTGTGTGTGTGTGTGTGTGTGTGTGTGTGTGTGTGTCTGTGTGTGGGAGAGAGAGGAAGTGCTTGTGTGTGTTCCCGTTCTCAGTAGAAGAGTTGGATCTAAGTGCTGACCTGAGATCATATGTACACAATCTCTACTCAAACCCGAGGAAACACAGACACAGTGGCCAGTACTGACTCAGTTCTGGGGTTGTCACTGCGTCAGTCAGTGGGAGTTACCCAGGATGCAGTCACTGTGAGGGGGAAAGTGGGTCAACAGACAGGCTGGTGTGTGTGTGTGTGTGTGTGTCACAGTGATAGGGGTAATAAGACAAATCTTTCCAGAAGGGCACCTGCTAGCCATGCTTCTCCCACTGTGAATGATGGGAGAGGAAGGTCAGGCAACAACAGAACGAGACAAAACACACACACACACACACGCACACACACAGGGAAGGAATATTCGAGAAGCGTGAATGGGCCAGTTGGAAGTCGACGTGTGTCACATGGGCCTTGTACTCCCTCTCTACCACATGTAGTTCAGATTGATATGATCTTTTTTATACTCCACACATACACACACACACACACACACACACACACAAGACCTGGTGTTGAGGTCTTGGGGGGGGGGGGGGGGGGGGGGCGGCCCAGTCCAGGCACAGTGAGGGGGACCAGGGGGACGAGGAGGCCTGATTGATGGCCGGACAGCTG
>NC_140246.1:5706814-5716814 GCF_949987555.1 Borostomias antarcticus
AGAGACTGAGGGGGCTGTTTCCTGTAACCTGCTACGGCGAGCGGGATGGAACTGTCGTGCGGGGTTACAGAGCGTTCGTTTCGGAGCCGTCGTTCGGCCGAGCGCTTCCTCGTGAACGTCAGGAACGTCAGGGGAGAACAAGACAAGCCAGGGGGGGAAAGAGTTCATGAAAAACACATTTAGAGAGAATTCAAACAATACAGTACGCCTATACCAAGAGGAAAATGTGCCCGGTTACATTGTGTTTTGGCACTGTGTGTGTGTGTGTGTGTGTGTGTGTGTGTGTGTGTGTGTGTGTTAACATTCAGAGATGAGAGATTAACTGTTATATCAAGGCAAAGACACAACTTTGCAGCTTGTGTGTATGGATGAGTGTGTGTGTGTAAGTGTGTGTAAATGTGTGTTTGTGTGTGTGTTATGGGTGTGGGTGTAAGTGTGTATGGTGTTTGTGTTTGTCTGTAAGTGGGTGGTGTGTGTGTGTGCTGTGCAAGTGTTAACACCTCTCTAAGAGTGTGTTTGTGTATGGGGGTAGTGTGTGTGTGTGTGTGTGTGTGTGTGTGGGTGGGTGTGTAAGTGTATGTGTGTGGTGTGTGTGTGTGTGTGTGTGTGGAGTTTATCCGGAGTTTACGAATAAGTTCTGATGCTGCGTTCCATTTGTATCAGAGCTCGGGATTTGGTGCCCGGTACGGTGCCACATCCCAGTTGAATGTGTTGCAGAAACAAAACGCAAAACCCTTACTTTTGCCCCATCTTTGTAGTTCTAGGCGAGCTAGCTGTTGTTAGCCATTGTTAGCCATACCAGTTGATAACAACAAACTATGTTAATGTTTTGCATATGACTTAACAGACATCACGTCTTGACCCAACGTCCGTTACTGAGAGATAATGTAGATATGTTCGTAATAATTAAATTACATCCAGATGGAGAAAAAAATTTGTTTGAGAACAAGGTAATAAAACAATAAAACATTATTATTATCATACAGATAAATTCAGCTCAAAGTGCTTTACAACAGAGCATTTAAATTAAAGAATGTAAAATTTAATGATGCAATGATCAGGCTTGTCTTCATTCATAGCCTATAGGAGAAATACACTGTGAGCCCAGCCTGCTAAATCTGCTCAAAGACGCCACCTAGTGGTGGTGCATCACTAAAAGGAAATAACGCCCGGCTGAAATTCCACGAGATTTCTCACGGGATTTCCCTGAGAAATACCGCAATGGTGAAATGCCGCAGCATTGATTATGTCTAGAGGCTCCCAATTGTATGTATACATACATGTGTGTGTGTGTGTGTGCGTGTGTGTGTGTGTGTGTGTGTGTGTGTGTGTGTACACACCGTGCATCACATGTTGCAGTTGGTGCAAAACAGCATTGGTCACATGTCATCATCAGGGGTGTTTTACAGTCTCTTTTATAAGCCACAGGTGATGTGTGAATGTGTGTTTGTCTGTGTGTGTGTGTGTGTGTGTGTGTGTGTGTGTATGTGTGTGTGATTCGCCCTGTCTGTAAATAGCAGTCCTAGGACTGAGTGTATAAACAACACATGGTGACACTCTCAACATTTATACAGCTGCTGGACAAAACCTCTCAGGTCTATTGTTTGTGTCTAGGGAAAGAAGCAGCAGGTCTTCAGCTGGCCTGCGAGAGAGAGAATGTGTGTGTGTGTGTGTGTGTGTGTGTGTGTGGACGTACACTGAGATAGCATGTACATACTGTATGTCAACATGTTAGCATGTTTCTGTGTTTTATAAAGGGTGTGTTTTTTTTTATCATGATTTTGTGTGCAATTGAATTTGTGTGGCCAGTCATTTTGTGTTTGTGTGTGTGTGTGTGTGTGTGTGTGTGTGAGAGAGAGAGTGTGTGTTTGTTCTATTGAGATTTAAAGGATGAAAAGAAGCCTTATTTGGGCATTGCGGCAGTGTACATACCACTTGTGTGTGTGTGTGCATGCTTGCGAGTGTGTGTTGCACGGGTGCACATGTGTGTTTGTGAGTGTGTTAGCGTGTTCGGAACGTTCGTGCGTGTGTGTGCGTGTGTGTGTGTGTGTGTGTGTGTGTGTGTATACCAGTGTATTCTTTCAAAGCAGAACGAGTCTGCAAGAAGCTCCAAAACAAAAAAACTAGGTATGGTATTTTTTACATCAACAAACTCAAACATTAACACATTCCCTTAATTACCATCATGTGAACCTTCTAGACCTGCGGCCCTCATTGTTCCCATGAAAGGGCGAGTGTGTGTGTGTCTGTGTGTCTGTGTGTGTGTGACGCTTCTGGGCATCTCACTCCAACAACTGTTTGACATTGACTTCAGCTAGTGTGTGTGCGTGTGTGCGCGTGTGTGTGTGTGCGCGTGTGTGTTCATCCTGGGACACGCTCGCATTGTCTTGGGGAAATCCTGTGGAAAGTGTGAGGCCGGGTGGCTCGGCTCCACAACAGGCCTTTGTTTTCAGTTCTGTCCCTCTTTCTCCCGGCGGAGAGATAGGATCATGGAATCACATTTTCCCTCTGTCCACTCAACTGTCCAGTTCTCACTCTGTCCTCTCCACACACACACACACACACACACACACACACACGCACGCACGCACTTGTTTTCTGCTGGAAAACTTACACAGCGGAGCGATTAGGAACCAGCAGTGTGAGGGCAGGAAGTGTCTGAACCGGAGAGCTGTGGTGCACCCGCCAAATCCTTCCCCCAGGAGAAGGTGAACCCAGTCAACAGGAAACAGAAGCCGCTCTGAAGTGTTTCCTCGTGAAATTCACCCCCCATGGTGCCTTCGTCCACATGTCTCTGCGCGCACACACACACACACACACACGCACACACACACACACACACATACACACACTCACTCATACACACAATCACAGAGCCCCGACAACTGCTGAATCAGTGGACGGTTCCCATAGA
Source organism: Borostomias antarcticus (assembly GCF_949987555.1). Lineage (NCBI taxonomy): Eukaryota > Metazoa > Chordata > Actinopteri > Stomiiformes > Stomiidae > Borostomias > Borostomias antarcticus. The sequence goes on from NC_140246.1 coordinate 5,709,729, forward strand.
GAATGAACTGGAACTGACGGACACTAAAGCAGCAGCCTCCTCACATCCAGCTGACAGCAGAGTGTGTTCTGGGTCAGGCCACAGTAGGCCTACACACACACACACACACACACACACACACACACACACACACACGTTGGTGTGCGGCAGTAGCTCAAGACGCAGTAGTAGCCTGGGTCTGGGTCTGGGTCTGGGAAATTCTGATTCCAGCTCCTCCCGGCAGTGCATCGGAAGAGGCAAGAGGCTGAACCCCCCAAACTGCTCCCAGCGAGCAGGCTAGCACCTTGCATGGCCAGGCTGCCGCCATTGGTGTGTGAATGTATGTTTGTGTGTCTGTGAATGGGTGAATGAGAGAGGCCGTTGTGAAGTGCTTTGGATAAAATATTTTTTACTGTATAAGTGCACACCATTTATGTAGACCTCATGGCCGGGCTGGCTAATTTGCGCCAGGCCCTTCTCGTTAGTGTTAGCTAGCCCTGGAGATCGAGAGATGGCACCATCTGAGGTGAGCTCAGGACGCTACTACAGTCACACTGATTCCCCTACAAGAGGTTTGCTGTATGTGTGTGTGTGTGTCTGTGTGTGTGTGTTTAATTGTGTAAGTGTGTTAGGGACATCTTCACAGTGGTGTTACTGTGCGCTGTGTGAACTACTGTACGGAATGGAGAGCTTTTAGAGCTTTTGGGTTCAAAGGTCCCGCTTAGTTTGAGAGTGCAGAGTTATACACTATCAGGGCCCCACTGCACTCACCATCCACTTCTAGAGAGAGTGAAAGAGAGAGAGAGGAGAGAGAGATAGAGAGAACAGAGATAAGAGAGAAAGAAGAGAGAGAGAGGAGAGACAGAAGAGAGAGGAGAGAGAGAAGAGAGATTGAGATGGAGAGAGAGAAGAGAGGAGAAGAGATAGAGAAGAGAGAGAGGAGAGACAGTAGAGAGAGGAGAGAGAGAAGAGAGATTGAGATGGAGAGAGAGAGAAGAAAGGAGAAGAGAGAGAGAGGCAGAATGAGGAGGCCTGACACCTTCCTAGAGTGACGACGACAGCAGGGCTTGTTTGACGGCTTGTTTTAACCCGGCCAGTCCTGTGAAGAGCATCTCTACTCCACCAGTACTCAGTTACTCCACCGGTACTCAGTTACTCCACCAGTACTCAGTTACTCCACCAGTACTCAGTTACTCCACCAGTACTCAGTTACTCCACCGGTACTCAGTTACTCCACCAGTACTCAGTTACTCCACCGGTACTCAGTTACTCCACCAGTACTCAGTTACTCCACCAGTACTCAGTTACTCCACCGGTACTCAGTTACTCCACCAGTACTCAGTTACTCCACCAGTACTCAGTTACTCCACCAGTACTCAGTTACTCCACCGGTACTCAGTTACTCCACCAGTACTCAGTTACTCCACCAGTACTCAGTTACTCCACCGGTACTCAGTTACTCCACCAGTACTCAGTTACTCCACCAGTACTCAGTTACTCCACCAGTACTCAGTTACTCCACCAGTACTCAGTTACTCCACCGGTACTCAGTTACTCCACCAGTACTCAGTTACTCCACCAGTACTCAGTTACTCCACCGGTACTCAGTTACTCCACCGGTACTCAGTTACACTCTCTCTCCTGCTGCCAATGGGGTGACAGTTGACGGAGGTGTCGCCCAGGGTTACCAAACAAACAAGCGGTCCCAAGCAAAGCCTTAAAGGTCGCCTTGCTCCCGGAGACGGAGGTGAAACAATGGATTCTGGGTAGAAAGGCCACATTGTTTCTGGAACCCCCCCCCCCCCTTCACCCAGTACCCAGACTCCCCCAGTCCAGCTGGAGAAAATGTGTAATGAGCAAAAGTTCTGACATCAGGGCTTTGTGAGACTGAGTGGTGGCTTAAAGAGAGAGAGAGAGAGAGAAAGAGAGAAAGAGAGAAAGAGAGAAAGAGAGAACATCTTGTCACGCAATATAACAGAATGAGTGGGTGTTGAAGAAAGAAAGAAAGAAAGAAAGAAAGAATTAAAGAAAAAAGAAAGAAAGAAAGAACGAAAGAAAAAATAAAGAGAAAGAAAGAAAGAAAGAAAGAAAGAAAGAAAAAGAAAGGGAAAGAAGAGAAAACAATGACTTCACAAACTGTACTGTATCACGACAGACAAACAGACAGACAGCGGACAGATGTGGGCGTAACAGTGAGCTGTGTGAAACGTTGGTGTCAGTCCGGGCCAGGCAGTAAGAAGAGCATCCTTGCGCGGCGCTTGGTACGGGACGGTTCAGACAGGCGTGGGAGTTGTAGTTCTACAGCTCTTACCTCATCTGCAGACAGCAGACATGCCATGAGAAACGACGCCCCCCATCCCCGCCCACCCCCCTCCAATCCAAACCTCCGTCTCTGAAGTTCACAGAAGGCGATCCCACCCTAGACGCACCCCCCCCCCCCCCCCCCCCCCAGTCCCGAGCCCCGTTCCATTGTTTCTCTCCAAGCAGCGCTTTCTCCATTTCTCCAGCCCTCTGTCGGTGCTTGTTATTCTTCCCAGGGCTCGTTTCCGAGCCCTTGCCATCGCCAGCTCGCTTGTTGTTGGGGACAAAGTTTGTTTGAGTTTGCCTAAACTAAGATGTGACTCTGAGAGGAAACGAGTCCGGGGTCCTTCAGGCTTCTGAAGAGGGCAGCCCCGCACGCCGCTGCAGGCCGTTAGCTGCGTTTTTGTTTGTTTATTAAAAAAAAAAAAAGCGATTGGGTTTAAAGTGCAGACAGCGTGACGGAGCTGCTGACAGACGAGGCCGCAGGGCCGGGGATTCTGGGTAGTACCCGCTCCTCCTACTGAAGTCACACACATTCACACACACACACACACACACACACACACACTGACTGACTCACACTGACTGACCCACACTGACTGACAGACCGACAGACAGACAGACAGACAGACACTCCTGCTGACTGGTCCTACACACACACACACACACACACACACACACACACACACACACACACACACACACACACACACACACACACACACACACACACACACACACACACAAACACACACACAGACTGACCAATGCTCTGATGCAGTTTTATAGGAATGTCCGGTTCAGCCAACCGGCCTGTTCTGTTCTCACCATACCAGTGTGTCACCATCACCAGAACTGTACAGATTTTTCAATGTTGGACCTGGTTTCTGGTCGAAACACAGATACTGTAACCGGATGCTTGATCACTACCATTCTCTCTTATCACATGTGTGATGTATGTGACAGTGTGTGTGTGTGTGTGTATGTGTTTTATATATTCTCCTAGGACCGCTGAAATAAATGTGTGAGAGTGGGAAAGTGTGAACTTTTTTTTAATGCGCTGCTGTTTTTAAAACAGGCACGGTCAAAGTGGACCCGAGGGGTCCTCGCGGGCAGGCCCTATTTGTGCGTGCATGCTAGTCCCGTAGCGTCGGTCAGGGCTGACGAGGATGCCTGCTAACCGACGTGCCCTCAGCACCCCTCAGTCAGAACGAGGGTCTGTAACACGACACCCTGTCCTCACCGGGCCAAAATGGACGACGTTTAGCGGAGACGTCAGTCTGCAGTACCACTCCCCCCCCGCTGGCCACCAGACACCAACCAAACAACAAACCCACCTGCCAACTGTGCCCCCCTTCCCACTTACCAACACCCCTCACCCCCCACCCCACCCCCCACACCGATCCTGTTCAGACTGGAACAAGCACCTCAGCTGAACTCCCCTCCCCCACCCCCCCCCCCCCCCCCTGCCCCTACTGTATACTGAACTCGATTTTCCTCTGCCCGTGTAGCGAAAACAACGCGAGTATGTTGTGGACGTCAGTGTTAAGTGCCGTAGCCATCGTCCATATGGGGGGAATCTCAACGGGGGGTCGCGTTAAGCATGGAGGGAGGTGGGAGAAAGACAAGGGGGGGGGGAGTAGTGAGCTGTCTCCTGTGAGGGGTCGTGTTGCGGAGTTTGCCTGGAGATTTGAGAGGCGGTTTGGACCCTCTCTTCTTGTGTGTGTGTGTGTGTGTGTGTGTGTGAGTGTGCTTAAAGCAGCAGTCAGGCACAGTTTAGTTTAGGCATCTTTAGTTGGGGTATATGTGCGTGTGTGTGTATGTGTGTGTGTGTGTTGGAGTGTCCTCGGTGTCCTTGTTTAGTTTCCAGGGAATGTGTGTGTGTTTTATTTAAACTGACCTCATTCCACAGACCTGGGGTTGAATGACATCAGCCTGCATGTCCAGCTATAGCATGTCCAGCCTCATGCATCATAGTACAGCTCTTTGTCGGTACGTTCAGACACCAGTTACATGACATTAGTCATTTAGCAGACGCTTTCATCTAAAGCTGACTTACAATAATTGCATTTAACGTAGGTCAGTGTACTGCTACTGTACTTGCCAGAACTCACAAGTGCATTTCCTTTCTAAACCAGTCATACTGAATATACGAATAAACTGAATAAACATCGACCTGCAAGAAGAGACGGCTTCTACAAGCTTCTGCTACAAGCACTGCTCTAACTAAGACCAGACACCAGGCCGGGTCACTCTTTGCACATACCGTCATACTTGGGGTGCACTTCATCTGTCTTAACCCCGGGTAATGAAAACAATGAACCCAGACAGTCCCATAAGTGTTAACCGCGAGACGAATCGAACGCACCTCAATTACTTTCGAATACTTTCAAGCAAACGGTCAATTTTCGACGCAGGTCTGTGAGGCAAGCATACTTTAGTTTGAGTCTGTGCAGGTTGATATAGGCTGAAAGAGAACAGACCATACAACACAAATCTGTACGCTTATGTCCTGACCTCCTCGAGCAGGGTTTTGATTGGACAGCTCAGACGAAGCCGCTGGGGGTGGAAGATAAGAATGTTCAGACGGGCGGTCTGGATCAGCTGATGACGTGCACACAGTCAGGAAGCGGAGACACGAGCACATGATGTCACAACTCCTTTTGAGTTTGACCCAAGATCCTGCAGTGTAGCACGGACAAGCCGACGGCGATCTGTGTGTGTGTGGTGTGTGTGTACGTGCGCGCGTTGTGCTTCTCACGCGCACACCTGCCTACGAGTGCGTTTGTTATCAAATCCAGACAAATGAAAAACAGCAGGAAGCCCAGGAACGTAAACAGTCCTGACGAGGAAGATGGATGAAGTTGGGTCCCTAACCACCCCGGCTCGCTAGCCGTATCGCGGAGACATTGCCTAATCCCCCCCCACCCCCCTCCTCCTCGTCCCGCCTCCATCTCCTCCCCGGGCGAGGGTTCTGGCTAAAGTCATTTAGGGTTGCGCTGCGCCGCGGCTAGGGGGACCGGGGGTGCATTAGGAGCAAAGTCAACACAGATGTTGTTGTTGACGTTGCTGTCTCAGCGGGAGGTGCTGAGAGGAGCCGAGGGCCCCAACGCCTGTTTTCGCTTCCAAAGCTCCACTATTTCTCTTCTCACTGGCCGTGCAGTTTACTGTTGGCGCTCCGACGTTTTGCGGACATGACAGTTGACAGTACTGATATGACCCAACATGCTCAGTCTGAGTCGACGCAGCCTGGTTGACTTCAATTGACGGTACAGCTGGGATTGTACTGTATGCTCTGTTTCTATCTATCTATCTATCTATCTATCTATCTATCTATCTATCTATCTATCTATCTATCTATCTATCTATCTATCTATCTAGTTCAGTGTATGTGTGGTGTGTATGTGTGTGTGTGTGTGTGTTTGTGTGCGTGTGCGGCATTAAAGGGTGGCTACAGCTGAACATGTAGCCCTCCAGAGTTCTCCAGAGATGTTGATATTGTGAATCCACCTGTCTTTTTCGGACCTCGTCCCACCAGACCTCTAGACCTCCACCCTAAACCCTGTCCTCTCTCCCTCTGCCCCCCCCCCCACAGACAGCAAGGCCATCGTGGACGGCAACCTGAAGCTGATCCTGGGTCTGATCTGGACCCTCATCCTCCACTACTCCATCTCCATGCCCATGTGGGAGGACGAGGACGATGAGGACGCCAAGAAGCTGACGCCCAAGCAGCGTCTGCTGGGCTGGATCCAGAACAAGGTGCCCCAGCTGCCCATCAACAACTTCCACCGCGACTGGAGGGACGGCAAGGCCCTGGGGGCCCTGGTGGACAACTGCGCTCCGGGTAAGACCGCTCCTGCTCCTCCTCCTCCTCCTCCTCCTCCTCCTCCTCTCTCCTCCTCATTCTCTCTCATCCCTGTCCTCCTACTCCTCCTTCTCTCTTCTCTTCCTCCCCCTCCTCCTCCCCCTCCTACTCCTTCTTCTCCTCCAAAGGTCCACCACGCCCGGGAACTTTACAGTGATAAGTAGACGCAGGCAGCGCTAGCACAGGTAACGAGCCCCCCCTCCCCTCAGGAGGTAGAGTGGTTCGTCCAATGATCGTAGGGTTGGCGGTTCGAATCCTGGCTCCCTTGGAACACTGGACACCAAATTGGGCAAGACACTGGACACCCAATTGCTCCCAATGAGCAGGCTAGCGCCTTGCATGGCAGCTGCCGCCATTGGTGTGTGAATGTGTGTGTGAATGGGTGAGGCCACCGTAAATTGCTTTGGATAAAAGTGCAGTTCTAGTTCTATCACAAGTTCACAACTGCTTCGGGGGCTGACTAGTATAGATGTGGTCTTTCTAAGAACCCTGTGTAGCTAGGAGGAAAATTCCTCCCCCTGATAATCTCCGGATCACGGAAGGAGCTGTGAAAAAAATCCCCTTCAGCAAGCTCTGCTGCAGGGAGATAACTCTCCACAGGGGTCGGAGGTCAGGGATCAGATACGGTGAGAACGACCTCGCCGGCCGGTGGCCTGGCCCGGCGACAATGGCGTGTTTATTTATCCGCCGTAGAGTGGTACGTGGTCGGTTGGGAAAGGGTTGGTGGGTTTGGGGGGGGGGGGGGGGGGGGGGGGGGGGGGTATCGAGGTGATAAGTAGGAAGGGGGCTACAAATATCACATGACATCACTCAGGATTTCCCACACCGGGATGGGAGACAGAGAGAGAGAGAGAGAGAGAGAGAGAGGACACGGGCGAGAGAGAGCGAGCGTACGAACGGCTGACAGCAGAGCCACATTTCGTCAAGACCCACCTAATCGT
>NC_140246.1:5730767-5733267 GCF_949987555.1 Borostomias antarcticus
GTGTGTGTTTGTGTCTGTGACTGTCAGTGTAATGACTTGACTGTAATGTTCCATTGGATGCTCTTTAGGTGTGGAGGTTGGGAAGCCCACCCACTTCACCATCTACACCAAGGGAGCGGGCAAGGCCAAGCCTGAGGTCCACTTCACTGGCGCGGCCAAAGGGGACGCCGTTCGCGACTTCGAGATCATCGACAACCATGACTACTCCTACACCGTGCGCTACACTGCCGTGCAACAGGTACAAAAAAGGCGTGGCCCTCCGAATGTGTTGTTTGCTTTCTACAATCACAGTTATAGTTTGGTCATTTAGCAGATTTTTTCCAATTTCCAATTTCCAATTTTATCCAATCCACTGGCTTTTGAGCTGTTGAGATTAAGTCAAGTTGATTGTCAAGTTGCCCGGCCCGGTCTTGAACCAACAACCTTTCGGTCACTGGCCAGATGGTCCTAACCTGATTTGCTGCAGTTTGGCAATGAGATGAAGTTAGTGAATGTGTTTGCTCACATTCTCCTCTCTCTCGCTCTCTCTCTTTCCCTCTCTCTCTTTCTCTCTCTCTCTCTCAGGGAAACATGTCTATCACCGTTTGCCACGGGGGCGACCCCATCCCCAAGAGCCCCTTTAACATCTCCGTGGCCCCGCCCCTCGACCTCAACAAGGTCAAAGTTCAAGGGCTGAACAACAGTGAGTATCCCTCCGCCTCGCGCGGGGGCGGTCTCTCGCCCGGAAGACTCCGGGAAACGGACCCCCCAGCCCCCGTTCATCATCACATGGAAGAGGTTGACCGCGTTAACCCCCGAGTCCATCCATCTCTCTGTGAACACACACGACCGTAGATAATACTCCCAGCCACTGACACCCGCTTCCCCCATTGAGTTATTCACTGGCCCTCATGGGGATGTGAACCGCTGCCCAGAAACGATCTGGCCGGCGCACAAGTACGGCTTCTCCTTCTCGCCACGGTTTTCGGCTGGGGGAAAAAGCGATCCGTTTTTCATTGGTTTGATATGAATAGGATTTTCACACCACTAGAGATCGTCTGACATTCTGTATTACTACTGTAACTCGCACGAATGCATAATGACTAATAATAACGTGTGTGTGTGTGTGTGTCAGAGGTGGACGTGGGGAAGGACGAGGAGTTCACCATCAACACGCGCGGCGCCGGCGGCCAGGGCCAGCTGGACGTCAAGATCACCTCCCCCTCGCGCCGCCCGATCCCCTGCAAGCTGGAGTCGGGCGCCGCCAACGAGGCGCACACGGTCAAGTACATCCCGCCGGAGGAGGGGCCCTACAAGGTGGAGGTCAGCTACGACGGCAACCCCGTGCCGGGCAGCCCGTTCGCCGTGGAGGGCGTCATGCCCCCGGACCCCTCGAAGGTAGGAGCCGACCCCCCTGTACTGTAGTCCAAACACACGCCCAGCTAGACGTTACAGGATTTAAGTAGGAAGCAGGATGTAAGAAGGTACTTTTTTAGTTTTAGTTAAGTTAGTTAGTTTAGTTTTATTTATCACAAGTATTAAAGATGATATTATCAGCGTCTTGGTCAAGTCTTTAGCTGCTCGGGGCTTCTCCGGACTGTTCTGGGCTGGTTTGTACTGGTTCTAGGCTGTTCTGGTGGTCCATTATGTGTGTGTGTGTGCATGTGTGTCGGAGGGGCTCTGGGGGCCGAGCTGTTGAGCCGAGACTTCCATTTCTCATTAGTTTGAGGGACGGGGGGGCCTCCTCCCCGCTGACGGCGACCTGCGTAATGGCCTCCAGTTTCCGCCGAGCGACTGTCAGAAACGGTCGGGCTCCGACCCCAAAACATCTCTCCAAAACATCTCTCCTCGACCCCCTCTCACCTCAACACCTACGCTCCCTTAGCTTCGATCCATCTCTCCGCCCCCCCCCCCCACCCTTCCTCTCTCTCTCTCTCTCTCTCTCTCTCTCTCTTCCTCCCTCTCCAAGTCCGCTCCCTCTCCCACGCTCACTCACCTGCTTGGATAGTGTGGTTGACTAATACTATACCTGGTTTCTCCATACTAAACCCTGCCCCTCTGCGTGTCCAGTTCACCCACCCCAGAGTGATGCCGGCGGAGCAGGGAGCTGTAATAGAGTCTTAATGAAACATATTCATCACCCCGGTCATCTGGGAGCCTGCAGCTCGGCTCGGGCCTCGCGTCCAGAAAGACTCTCATTAGACAAAGTCAGGAAGGGAGGGTGGAGGAGGGCGCGCGCGTGCGTGTGTGTGTGTGTGTCCATGCGCACGCGTAGGACAACACGTGCGTGCCGATGAGGTCACCGTTTTTCCCGTGCGTGACTGGGGCGTACGCCCGTAGCCCACCTCACCCCCCCCTACCCCCCTCGCCAGATGTTCCCCTGTGCTACCCCCCTTGAACCATCAGTCACTGTGTCATCGCTGCCAGAGAGAGAGAGAGAGAGAGAGAGAGAGAAGGAGAGAGAGAGAGAGAGAGATGGAGATGGAGAGAGAGAGAGATGGAGAGGGTGTTTGTGTAGAAT
>NC_140246.1:5738267-5740767 GCF_949987555.1 Borostomias antarcticus
TGGAGTACATCCCCTTCACGCCTGGCGACTACGACGTCAACATCACCTTCGGAGGACTGCCGATCCCAGGTCGCGTGTCACTTCCTCCACACCAACAAGGACCCCCTGTTAGACAGGGGGTGTAAAATGGACTCACAAGAAAAATATTGAGTTTCATCAGATGATGGTGTCACAATATTTTCTTTTTGGGGGGGGCGAAATATATAGATATTCAGTACAAGTGTGAGGATCGTTTTTTTTACCCTTGCCTTTTGTCTGTCTGTCTGTCTCTGGGTCTGTGTGTGTGTGTGTGTGTGTGTACGTGCGTTTGTGCGTGTGTGTGTTGCAGGCAGTCCGTTCCGTGTGCCGGTGCGGGAGCTGGTGGACCCCAGTAAGGTGCGCTGCTCGGGCCCCGGGCTGGGCAGCGGGGTGAGGGCCCATGTCCCCCAGACCTTCACCGTGGACAGCAGCAAGGCGGGCGTGGCCCCACTGGAGGTGCTGCTGTACGGCCCCACGGGTGAGAGGACACACACACACATACACAAAACACACACGCACACATACACACACACACGTATACACACACACACACACACACACGCAAACACGGACACACACTTACACACACACAAAACACAGAAACACTCACACATTACACACACACACACACACACACACATACACACACACATAAAAGCATCCACCCACACACACATACCTGTACTGTACACTCAAGGACACATGCACGGACACATGCACAAACACAGACACACACACACACACACACACACACACACACATACACACACACACACACACACACATAAAAACACCCACAGATAGACAGACAACACGCACAAAAACAGAGACAAGTCAGTTACCTGAAAGCCCCAAAAATGTGAAAGTGATCAATATCTCATTGTTGTTCCCCTCAGGGGTGGCTGAGCCAATCAACGTCACGGACCACGGAGACGGCACACACACGGTCACCTACACCCCGGCCAAGGACGGGCCCCACACGGTGTGTGTGAAGTACGCTGACCAGGAGGTCCCACGGAGGTCAGTACCACAGGGACAACTATACCACGTACACAACACACACACACACACACACACACTATACAACGTACACAACACAGACACAGACACACACACGCGCACTCTCTCACTGTCTCCCTCTCTCTCTGTTTCTCTCTCTCTCTCTCTCTCTCTCTCTCTCTCTCTCTCTCTCTCTGTGCAGTCCATTTAAGATCAAGACCTTGCCGGCCCATGATGCCAGTAAGGTGCGCGCCAGCGGGCCTGGTCTGAACGCGTCGGGGGTTCCCGCCAGCCTGCCGGTGGAGTTCACCATCGATGCCAGGGATGCCGGCGAGGGCCTGCTCACCGTGCAGATCCTGGTGAGTCAGCTCCGCCCACTTCCTGTCTGGTGGACGGGAAACAGCGGCGTCAGAAAAACCAGCTGAGAAAACTTCCTTGTAATGCCCACGACTTCATAACCGACACGTGTTGTAAATTGATATTCGAAAAGTATTACAAAAGTTGAATTAGCTTTTTACATACAGTACGTTATACTCCTCATTAAATATGATGCCCTCAACCTTACTGGTAAGCAATAATGCAGATTTCAGATTTTTCTTCATTTTTTTTGACACTATATAATAACTTTTATGTTGACTTTCTGCTTTACTACAACACCCATAACCCCCCACTGTTCACGTCGACCCCTTGCTGCCGTGACGACGTGTCTGCCCCCTTCCCCCTGTCGCTGCTGCAGGGTCCGGACGGGTGCGGGCGCGAGGCCACTGTGTTTGTGGAGGACTGGGGCAGGAGGGTGTGGGAGAGGCATATAGTCAAGGGCACCATCCCCTTCTGTATTCTTAGGAAAGGCGGCGTAAGGCGGCCATGTTTTCTCTCTCTCTCGTCGTCCGGCCTCCTCTCTCTCTCTGTCACCCCCCTCACCCTGTCTGACGTCCCCCCCCCCCCCTCGACCACCCCCCCCCGCCCTTCCCTTCCTCCCTACCTCCTTGTCCCCCACGCCCCCCCCCCCCCCTCCTCCAGGGGCCCTAGAGCCTACTTTTTAGGGGCTCCTCAAGTGCTGGACATTAGAGACATTTTGAGCACATCCAAAAACCTTCTGGGGGATGGAGGAGGACGAGGGAGAGGGGAACGTCTGGGGGCTGTTTTGGATGTGGAAGTGCAAACTCCTCCACGAGCAGAACAGGCAACTCATCTTCGACTCACTCTCCCTCTCCTCCCAGTCTATGTGGACTGACTTCCATCGGGTTTGGCTAACGTGGCTAACGTGGTTTCTCTATCCACTCCACTAACCAGGCCGCTCGTCCCCAAGCTTGGCGGCACCCTCCATTCTCAAAGTTAATCACAGTTAATCAATCCCATCGTTGTGGCGTCGTCCTATACAGCTATGTGGAATGTCATGTGGAGGAGATGACAGATGCATAGACAATGTATAATGTCAGTGTTTTGCGTGAGAGCACACACACGCGTGCGCGCACACACACAC
>NC_140246.1:5743267-5758267 GCF_949987555.1 Borostomias antarcticus
CCTACCCCTCTACCACCCCTACCCCTACCCCTCTACTCTACCCCCCTCACTGGGTATACTATACTACCACCCTACCCCTCTACCACACCTACCCCTACCCCTCTACCACACCTACCCCTACCCCTCTACCACCCCTACCCCTACCCCTCTACCACCCCTACCCCTACCCCTCTAATCTACCCCCCTCACTGGGTATACTATACTACCACCCTACCCCTCTACCACCCCTACCCCTCTACCACCCCTACCCCTACCCCTCTACCACACCTACCCCTACCCCTCTACTCTACCCCCCTCACTGGGTATACTATACTACCACCCTACCCCTCTACCACCCCTACCCCTCTACCACCCCTACCCCTACCCCTCTACCACCCTACCCCTCTACCACCCCTATCCCTCTACCACCCCTACCCCTACCCCTCTACGACCCCTACCCCTACCCCTCTACTCTACCCCCCTCACTGGGTATACTATACTACCACCCTACCCCTCTACCACCCCTACCCCTCTACGACCCCTACCCCTCTACCACACCTACCCCTCTACCACCCCTATCCCTCTACCACCCCTACCCCTACCCCTCTACTCTACCCCCCTCACTGGGTAAACTATACTACCACCCTACCCCTCTACCACCCCTACCCCTCTACCACCCCTACCCCTACCCCTCTACTCTACCCCCCTCACTGGGTATACTATACTACCACCCCTACCCCTCTACTCTACCACCCTCCTATACTATACTACCACTTCTACCCCTCTACCACCCTACCCCTCTACCACCCCTACCCCTACCCCTCTACTCTACCCCCTCACTGGGTATACTATACTACCCCCTCCTACTCCCACTTACCCCTCTACCACCTCCCCCCACCCCCCCCACTCCTCAAGTCTAACCCTCCCTGTCGTCTCCCACCATCTTAATCCCTCCATCTCTGCTCCCCGAAGGCCGGTCACCTGCTGCTTCTCGCCGGTCTCTCTCCTCCCATATGCAAACACTCACTTCCTGTTCCCCTCCGCACACGACCACGGGTTACCCCCCCCCCCCCCCATGCCCTATGTCAGCGGTCTGAATGAAAAGATCAGTGCAGACTGAATGACCCGTAGCTTCCATCCTTGTTGCCGTTTCTCCTCTTTGACATTCAGTTTTATTGTTGTTGTTGTTGTTGTTGTTGTTGTTTAGGTGCACGCTTTGCTCTGCAGGGCGCATGACCAGCTCTCCCATTTGCCTTTGACCGTTTCTCTTTCAGCTTTGGTCGTCCGAGCTGGACTCCTGTTCTGTTCTGTTCTGTTCTGTTCTGTTCTGTTCTGTTCTGTCCTGTCCTGTTCTGTTCTGTTCTGTTCTGTTCTGTTCTGTTCTGTCCTGTCCTGTCCTGTTCTGTTCTGTTCTGTTCTGTTCTGTTCTGTTCTGTTCTGTTCTGTTCTGTCCTGTCCTGTTCTGTTCTGTCCTGTCTTGTCCTGTCCAGAGGCAAGGCCTCGACTCCCCGCTATGCTTTCACCTCCATCCCCCTCTCCTCTCCTCCTTTCCTCTCCCTCTCCTCCTCTCCTGTCCCAGAATGCTAATGCTAACACTACCTCTGCCCCTCCCCTCCCCTCTCTCTCTCTTCCTCTCTGTCTCTCTCCCTCTCCCTCTCTCTCTCCTTCTCTCTCTGTCTCCCTTGCTCTCTCCCTCTCTCTCTCTCTCTCTGTCTCTCTCTCTCCCTCTCTCTCTCTGTCTCTCTCTCTCCCTCTCTCTCTCAGGCCACCGAGGAGCCAATCGCCCCTGGCGACGGGATGGAGCCGATGCTCCGCCCCTTCAACCTGGTCATTCCGTTCACCGTGCAGAAGGGAGAGATCACAGGTACCGATAGTGCTGTGAAATATAAAACGTGTTTCTGTGTGTGTGTGTTTTCCGTGACTCACCAATCTGTGTGTGTGTGTGTGTGTGTGTGTGTGTGTGTGTGTTCTCAGGCGAGGTGCGTATGCCATCAGGTAAGACCGCACGGCCCCACATCACGGACAACAAGGACGGAACGGTGACCGTCAGGTACTCTCCCACGGAGAAGGGCCTGCACGAGATGGACATCAGATACGACGGCAATCACATCCCAGGTACACACACACACACACACACACACACACACACACACACACACACACACACACACACACACAGAGGAATACACACACACACACACACAGAGGAATACACACACACACACACAGAGGAATACACACACACACACAGAGGAATACACACACACACACACACACACACACACAGAGGACTACACACACACACACAGAGGAATACACACACACACACAGAGGAATACACACACACACACAGGAATACACACACACACACACACACACAGAGGACTACACACACACACACAGAGGAATACACACACACACAGAGGAATACACACACACACACAGGAATACACACACACACACTCCGTTCCCTCTGTCTGTTTGCAGGAAGTCCTCTGCAGTTCTACGTGGACGCCATCAACAGTGGTCACGTGACAGCGTACGGCCCCGGGCTGAGCCACGGCATGGTCAACAAGCCCGCCACCTTCACCATCGTCACCAAGGACGCGGGGGAAGGTAACACACACACACGCACACACACACACGCACGCACACACACACACACACGCACACACACGCACACACACACGCACACACACACATCCATCTCTCTCTCTGCATTCTCTCCTCTCCCGTCATTACCCCCGTCCCCGTCCCCCCCAGGTGGTCTGTCCCTGGCGGTGGAGGGCCCCTCCAAGGCGGAGATCACCTGTAAGGACAACAAGGACGGCACCTGCACCGTGTCCTACCTGCCCACCGTGCCCGGGGACTACAACATCATCGTCAAGTTCGACGACAAGCACATCCCCGGCAGCCCGTTCACCGCCAAGATCACAGGTACGGAGAGAGGGAGGGAGAGAGAGGGGGAGAGAGAGAGAGAGAGAGAGAGGGAGGGAGAGAGGGAGGGAGAGGGGGAGAAAAAGAGAGAGAGAGAAAGAAGAGAGGGGGGGGGAGAATGAGAAAGTGAGGGGGAGAGAGAGAAAAAGAGAGAGAAAAAGAGGGAGAGAGGGGGAGAGAGAGAGGGAGGGAAAGAGAGAGAGGGTGAGAGAGAGGGAGGGAGAGAGAGCGAGAGAGAATATTTTTCTGAGTGAAAATTCTTTCTTACCCTTTTCTTCCTGGTCCTTTCTCTCTCTCTCTCTCCTTCTCTCCCTCGTTCTCAGGCGACGACTCCATGAGGACATCCCAGCTCAACGTCGGCACGGCGACGGACGTGTCCCTGAAGATAACGGAGACGGACCTGAGCAGCCTGACGGCGAGCATCCGGGCGCCGTCGGGCAACGAGGAGCCCTGTCTGCTCAAGAGGCTGCCCAACCGCCACATCGGTGAGCCACTCGCCAGGCCTGGCAGGGCAGATAGACGATACGGAACCACCCGCGTAGTGTAGGCAAGACAGTCCATCACAAACATAGTATTTTACTCTCGTATACAGTTTATATTTGAGGTGTGTTTGTTTTACTTGAGAGCTTCGCACTTTTGCAAGTAGTTGACAGCCGCTGGTGATTTGGTCCCCAAGTTGGGAAAGGTCATTTTTCAGTTTATTACAGATTATGAAAGTGATTGTAAGCTTTCAAATGTTGTATCAAACATTGAAATCTGCAACTATTTGAAGAAGCTGTGCTTCTGTGAATGTTGGTACACCTGAAATCACTAAGAAGAGAAAAAGGGCTTCAAAGATTCAGAGCTGTCCACACTTCTCAGAGGACATGGACTTTCATGACACAATATGACTATTTGGTGATGCTAAAACAGTTGTTTGTCATATGAAGTGAATTCTTCACAACTTCAACTTTGGTAATATGAAATGAACGAAAGTTTAACAAAACAAAACACTTGTAATGCAATTCAAAGTCTGCCGAGATGGAGACCCCCAAAAAAGCGATGCCACCTATTATTGGTCTCAAAACTCAGGACTATCTCTCTGCCCCCCCTCCCCCCAGGTATCTCCTTCACGCCCAAGGAGGTCGGCGAACACGTGGTGAGCGTGAAGAAGAACGGCAAGCATGTGACCAACAGCCCCTTCAAGATCATGGTGGGCCAGTCGGAGATCGGCGACGCCAGCAAGGTCAAGGTGTTCGGCCAGGGCCTGGTGGAGGGACACACCTTCGAGGTGGCCGAGTTCATCGTCGACACCAGGAACGCAGGTGTGTGTGAGGGGGGTGGGGGGTGGGGGGGGGGGGTTGTGAACGACATGTAGTCTAAGCAAAGCCAAGAGATTGTTTCAGGGCTGACTGCGATCGATTACTGACACCTCTTTGTCTGTCTCCATCTCCTACTCCCTCTCCTCCTCTCTCTCTCCCTCTCTCTCTCTCAGGTTATGGAGGTCTGGGTCTGTCCATCGAGGGTCCCAGCAAGGTCGACATCAACTGTGAGGATGTGGAGGACGGTACCTGTAAGGTCACCTACTGCCCCACCGAACCAGGCAACTACATCATCAACATCAAGTTCGCTGACCAACATGTGCCAGGTGGGTAGACTACTAAATCCTTTTGCTAGAGCTTAAAAAATGTGTGCAAGAGAATGGGAATGTTTTCAGACATGTTCAAAGCGACGTTGGAATTCCATTTCCGAGAGTCACGGTCCGAGAGTTTATTTGCCATCTGTAGAAGAATCCACATAATAAGGAATAAGGGTGCAGAGCTCAAGGTTTAAAAACATGTCAAATCACATCGAACCACTATTAGACTATTATATTAGTAGGACCTTGTATAAAAGATAAAATAAGAGACAAATGCCAGCATAGTAAAACCAAAAATCACTTCTTCATCTCAAAGTGCATATCTCATGTAAAGTGCATTGTGCATAAGATCGTGCGATCGTGACTGTGATCGCGTGATTGGTCGGGCGTCCAACAGGAAGCCCGTTCACGGTGAAGATATCCGGCGAGGGCCGGATTAAGGAGAGCATCACCAGGAAGCGCCAGGCGCCCTCCATCGCCACCGTGGGCAGCACCTGCGACCTCAACCTCAAGATACCAGGTGAGAACCGCCTCCCGCCAACCACAACCGCCGCCTCCTCCCTCCGCTCCGCCCTCCACCCCTCTCTCTCTCTCTCTCTCTCTCTCTCTCTCTTTCTCTGTCCCCTCTTCCCTCCTTCCGTCCTCTCCCCCCGTACACACAAGCTTCCTCTACCTGTCCGTTCGCAATTCCTCCTTCTTCGTCACAGAGACTCTCCCTTCCCTCTCTCTCTTCCTGCTTCCTCCTTCCCTTCCTCCCCCCCTCCTCCCCCTCCGCCCCCCCCCCCCCCCACCCCCTCCTCCTCCGCCCCCCCGTCAGGCAACTGGTTTCAGATGGTGTCGGCCCAGGAGCGCCTGACGCGGACGTTCACGCGGAGCAGCCACACGTACACGCGCACCGAGCGCACGGAGATCAGCAAGACGCGCGCCGGCGAGACCAAGCGCGAGGTGCGCGTGGAGGAGAGCACGCAGGTGGGGGGCGACCCCTTCCGCCACGTGTTCGGCGACTTCCTGGGCCGGGAGAGCCTGACGGGCTTCAGCGGGACGGGCAGCGGAGGCGGCGGCGCCAGCACCACGGCCGCCGCCACCGCCACCGCCACCAGGCAGACACAAGAGGGTGTGTGTGTGTGTGTGTGTGTGTGTGTGTGTGTGTGTGTGTGTGTGTGTGTGTGCGTGTGTGTGTGAGAGAGAGAGAGTGTGTGTGTGAGCAGCTAACCCGACTGATGTGGCATTTAAAAAACGTTTTTAAATCAAATTGCATCAGGGTGATTTGCGACTAACCCGAGATTGCTGCCTGAAACGTTTCTTTGATCGATATACTGGGATGCAAGGGTGTGTCTGCTTATGTCCTGTAAGTGTGTGTGTGTGTGTGTGTGTGAGTGCATGTGTCGTGAGTGTGTGTGTGTGTGTGTTTGTGTATGTGTGTGTGTGTGTGTGTGCGTATGTGTGTGTGTGTGTGTGCATGTGCCTCGTATGTGTGTGTGTGTGTGTGTGTGTGTGTGTGTGTGTGTGTGTGTGTGTGTGTGTGTGTGTGTGCGTGTGTGTGTCATGTTGGGAAGTGGCTCCTCGTTCCTTCCATTGTCTGAGATCAGTATTTAATGCCGTCCGTTTT
Organism: Borostomias antarcticus; assembly: GCF_949987555.1. Lineage (NCBI taxonomy): Eukaryota > Metazoa > Chordata > Actinopteri > Stomiiformes > Stomiidae > Borostomias > Borostomias antarcticus. The sequence goes on from NC_140246.1 coordinate 5,749,411, forward strand.
AAAGGAGTGTGGTGGTGGAAAGTCTGACTCGTCCGCGGCCGCCCCCTCCATGACCCTCCAGCCGGGGCCTGGGGCCAGTCCCACTCCCCTCCGTCCCACTCCCCTCTTCTCCCCGGACCCGCCTACTGACCCCATTACTGACCACTTGAGTCTCACATCGTGTGTGGTGTTCTGCTAACGTGATGACGTATTCGGTCAGACAAATGTTCTTGTTCTAAAAAAATATTTTTCTTCTCTCCTCCCTCCTCCCCTCTTCTCCCCTCTGTCTTATTTTGCCTCCTTTCTTCTCTCTCCCTCTTTCTCTCCCTCTTTCTCTCCCTCTGTCTCTCTTTTGCTCTCTTCTACCTGCCCACCTCTTTCTCTCTCTCTCCGTCTTTCTCACTTTCACCTTCTCTCTTTCTCTCTCTCCCTCTCTGTCCCTCTTTTTCTCTCTCTTTCTCTCTCTCTCCATTTGTCTCTCTTTCACTCTCTTCTACCCCCCCCCCCCCCTCTCTCTCTCTCTCTCTCTCTCTCTCTCTCTCTCTCAGGGGAGGCGGGGACTCAGGAGATGACGGCCCAGGTGACCAGCCCCGGGGGCCAGACGGAGGACGCCGAGATCATCGAGGGCGAGGACAGCGCCTACAGCGTGCGCTTCGTCCCCCAGGAGATGGGACCCCACACCGTCAACGTCAAGTACCGGGGCCAGCACGTCCCCGGGAGCCCCTTCCAGTTCACCGTGGGGCCCCTGGGCGAGGGCGGCGCCCACAAGGTCCGCGCCGGGGGCACGGGGCTGGACCGAGGGGTGGCCGGGGTGCCAGGTGGGTTGGCAGCGCCACACTCTGCTGGTCAGGAGGAGAGAAGAATGACATGACATATAAGAACGAGTGAGGATAGATAGATAGATAGATAGATAGATAGATAGATAGATAGATAGATAGATAGATAGATAGATAGATAGATAGATAGATAGATAGATAGATAGATAGATAGATACTTGATTTTCAAGCACGCTTTTTCCTTATCATCTATTATGGATCAATACATTATGAGTGTTTCCTTCTCACCTGTGATCCTCTCTGTTCAGTTCATGTCTGTGCGTCTGCAGTACCTGGCTGAGCCACCGGGGGTCAGTAAACATTTGTCTGTGTCTCGGTTCCACAGCTGAGTTCTCCATCTGGACCAGAGAGGCGGGGGCCGGGGGGCTGTCCATCGCCGTGGAGGGGCCCAGCAAGGCGGAGATCACCTTCGAGGACAGGAAGGATGGATCCTGCGGCGTGGCCTACGTGGTTCAGGAGCCTGGTAAGATCTACACACACACACACACACACACACACACACACACACACACACACAGCATTTCTGTCGTTGTAGATCTGAGTAGATGAGCTGCCTGCAACAGAACAGACCAGAAAGAGATTTTCTCTTTCACTCACTTACTCACTCGCTCACTTACTCACTCATTCACTCACTCGCTCACTCGCTCATCTCACTCACTCACTCGCTCACTCACTCACTCACTCACTCATTCACTCACTCGCTCACTCACTCACTCACTCACTCACTCACTCACTCACTCACCCACTCATCCACTCACTCACTCACGCACGCACACACACACACACACACACACACACACACACACACACACACACACACACACACACACACACATTCATTCCACCTCTCTCTCTCTCTAGGTGACTATGAAGTGTCCATTAAGTTCAACGACGAGCACATCCCCGACAGCCCCTTCATAGTCCCCATCGCCACTCTGTCTGATGACGCTCGCCGTCTAACTGTCACCAGTCTACAGGTGAGACACACACACACACACGCACACACGTGAATGCTGAACACGCTGAAGCTATTCTGGCGGTGGTCATTATTAGCGAGCTCGTAACTCAGGGTTAGAGGTTCTAGTATCTGGAGAGGGGGCGCTGGCTCCGGTCACAGATGTATAAATAGTTGTGTGTCTCATAAGCAAAGCGCCTCTCTCTCTTTCCCAGCGATGAGAAGCAGCCATGGAGCTGAGGCTATATTAGAGGTGTTATTTTGATGAAGGGCACTATAGCTGCGCGGATTTGGCAGGCCTCCCTGAAACCTAGAGGCAGCAGGGCCGTGTGTGTGTGTGTGTGTGTGTGTGTGCTACTTATTTGAGTCACACTTTAATACAGGGGGGCTCGGGATCTGACCTTTACCCTTAGAGAGTGAAACCGACCCTCCCTCTCCTCCTCTTCTTACAGGAAAGAGCACGTAATTACAAACATTTCCCAGAAAATAACTATTTTTTGTCCCTCCTCCTCTCTCCTCTCTCCTCCTACCTCCCTCCTCCTCCTCTCTCTCTTTCTCCCTCCCTCCCTCCCTCCCTCCCTCCCTCCCTCCCTCCCTCCCTCCCTCCCTCCCTCCCTCCCTCCATCGGTCTTTCTTTCCCTCACTCCCTCTCTCTCCTCCTCCCTCTCTCTTCCTCCTTCCCTCTCTCTCCCTCCTTCCCTCTCTCCCTCCCTCCATCGGTCTTTCTTTCCCTCACTCCCTCTCTCTCCTCCTCCCTCTCTCTCCCTCCTTCCCCTCCCTCTCTCCCTCTCCCCCTCCCTCCCTCCAGGAGATGGGTCTGAAGGTGGGCCAGGAGGCCTCGTTCTCCATCCAGCTGAACGGGGCGAGGGGCCTGATTGATGCCAAGGTGCACACCCCCTCGGGGGCGGTGGAGGAGTGCTTCGTCACCGAGCTGGACAGCGGTAAGGCCACCGCCGCTGGACACAGCTGGACAGACCTGACGGAAGAGACACCAGCGAACCCATGATCATGTGACAGAGAGCCTCTCAACTGTGGTTTGCGCCAGAGGGGAATGGTGTCTTTTGAACGCCTTAGCACTGGAATGCTAGAAGAAACGAATAAAAAATTGAAATGAGGAGATTGTTGAGGTTGCAGTTTGATGAGTTTTGAGAATATATATGCGCTTTTTATCATGTGGGTGGGATTTTCTTTCTGTGATCATGGATTACACCCTCCCCCCTCCACCACCCCCCCCCCCCCCTCCAGACCAGCACGCCATCCGGTTCATCCCCAGGGAGAACGGCGTCCACTCCATCGACGTGCGCTTCAACGGCAGCCATATTCCCGGCAGCCCCTTCAAGATCCGCGTGGGCGAGCCCGGGCAGGTGGGCGACCCCGGACTGGTGTCGGCCTTCGGCCCCGGCCTGGAGGGGGGGACCACCGGTAGGCAGAGCCTGCACTCGCACACACACACACACACACACACACCTACGCACACCTACACACAAACACTCAGAAGACTCTTCTTCTAAAGTGCACTCACACAGTACTCACCCCCCACCATACGCCTCTCTCCCATCCAATGATTGGTCGTTTCCTGCCTGATTGGTCGTTTCCTGCCTCGTCGCTCACCTCTGACATCCTCTCCAGGCGTGGCGTCCGAGTTCGTGGTGAACACGTGCAACGCCGGGTCAGGGGCCCTGTCCGTCACCATCGACGGGCCCTCCAAGGTGAAGATGGACTGTCAGGAGTGTCCGGAGGGCTATAAGGTCACCTACACCCCCATGGCGCCCGGGAGCTATCTCATCACCATCAAGTATGGGGGGCCGCAGCACATCGTCGGGAGCCCCTTCAAGGCTAAAGTCACAGGTCGGCTTCTCGAAACCTCTAGACAGAACTGTATACTTGAATTTTAATAACATTACATAAGCGTATATATTATGGTCATAGCCACAATCATCCATGATCGGATGGAATAAGTACCGTATAATGTCTAGTTGCGTACCTAGGGCTGGAATGAGGAATTAATTAGTGCTGATAAGATATTGTACAGACAAGTGATAACAAGAATTTCAATGTACCTTTACTGGCTATATATGGCAAATAAACTTTCTATTCTATTCTATTCTATTCTACAGAACTGTGACAGTGCTACAGAAAGTTTTGACTAGATTTTTCTGACTTGCCATCTCTCTCTCTCTCTCTAGGAGCTCGTCTGTCTGGTGGCCACAGCCTGCATGAAACATCGTCCGTTCTGGTGGAGACCGTCACCAAGACGTCGGCGGTGGCCGGGGCTTACGGCGCCATGCCCAAGTTCTCATCAGACGCCACTAAGGTGGTGTCCCGGGGCACCGGCCTGTCCAAGGCCTTCGTGGGACAGAAGAACACCTTCACGGTAGACTGCAGCAATGCAGGTGAGAGAACGGACACCCACACACACACACACACACACAGAGACACACAGACAGACAGACACTCACACATACATGCGCGCGCACACACACAAATACACACACACACACACATAATTGAATATGCATAATTTAATATGTATGTATATATTCTATATTTTTGCATACTGTATGTATACATTTCTTGAAATGTAATTTAATATAGTATGTGTATATCTATCTATCTATCTATCTATCTATCTATCTATCTATCTATCTATCTATCTATCTGTCTGTCTGTCTATCTGTCTGTCTATCTGTCTATCTGTCTGTCTATCTATCTATATATGTGTCTATCTGTCTGTCTGTCTGTCTGTCTGTCTAACTATCTATCTAAACACAGAAATATGACTAAAACAGCTATTTTCATCTGCAGGCACTAACATGCTGATGGTGGGAGTCCACGGCCCCAAGACCCCCTGCGAGGAGGTGTACGTCAAACACCTGGGCAACAGGATGTACAACGTCACCTACACCGTCAAAGAGCAGGGCAGCTACATCCTCATCGTCAAGTGGGGGGATGAAAATGTCCCCGGCAGCCCCTTCCATGTCACCGTTCCTTAAAATGGACTGTTCCAACTCCCCTTCCACACCCCCACCCCCTTGCTGTATCCCCAGAATGGACTGGCCCGATTATCCCCGACCCTCTCAGACTAAAGACGCAGAGGCTGTCTAGCATCTACCCTTCACATGCCCCCCCCCCCCCCCCCACACCCTCAGAGAACAACGCCACAAGACCTGAACAACAGCCCCTCTCGCTTTTACACTCCACCACACTCAACTCCGACAAGATTTCCCGCCACTCTTGTATGTTTTTATACAGTATTATGTTTACTTCTCAAAAAAGCTAGAGATCGATCATACTCTAAGAGGAATCAAAAGTGAAAATCGTGATTTCTGACTGTGTCGGGTCAGACAGACAGTGATTGTGGATATTTTCAGAGCTCACAGACATTCTATCACCACTTGCCTTTGGCTAGGTCCTCCAAAGGTATCCCTCAATGCCTCTGTTTTGGCCAGGGCAGCAGCGTTGGCCGTCCGAGGGTGGTCTCTCTCTCTCTCTCTCTCTCTTTCTCGCTCTGCCTCTCCGGCTGACAGAACTTCTTTACCTTTATTTATTCAGTCCTTTGCTAGTTTTCTTTGACAGAAAATTGTCTTATTTTTATCCAAGGGGAAGATTTCAGTCGACTTCAGAAGTCTCCTCATTACCATGCCGTCCTGTATCACTGCAGTCCACCGCTGCCAGGGACTCAGAGATGTGATTGCCGAGACACAAGGTTATTTTGTACTGAGGAGGAGAGTAGGGAGTAGCAGGCGGTTTATTGTGTGAATGTTTAAGAAAAAACAACAACACAGATGTTACAGTGAAACAGTATTATAGAGTGACATTTTATAGTGATTTTATATGTATGATAAATGGATGGGGGAAAAAAAGAATATTGATTGTTTGATATATTAACCTACTGTTCGGTGAGAATGTGCAGGCATAATAAAAATGTTATCTGCTAACTTGTCATTAAAAAGCACTATGGTTTGTGTAGTCTCTTAGGCTTATTATTAAAATGTCTACAAGGGTTTTGATCTGGTGGGGCTTAGAGGTGAAACGTTCATTTAAAATGCAGATCTCAGCAGCTGTTCAACAGTGCCTCTCTCTGGTGACAATTAGCCAAAATAGACGCGCACGCACACACACGCGCGCGCGCGCACACACACACACACACACGCACACACACTTTCTCATCCACCAGTATCATTCTGTTGACAGAGGGTATATCCAGCCCAACCAGTGGTAATGGAAAATGCACTGCTTCCAATTCAGGCCTCATACATCATTGATAGTGAATGGAATTGATACTCTGAGGAGAATATGAAATGGAAAGGGCTTCCAGTCGCCGGCGAGGCACGGTGGGCCGGTGTGAATTATTAAGACACCGCGATAAGCCTCGGTGAGTGAGCGCACAGGACAGCCTGCGAACCAACGGCCTCTTCCTGCAGTAGGGGGTTATGAATGGCAGTGAGCTGAGGCCCGCTGTGCCCCCTCACTCCGATGGGCCCCAGGTGGTCACCGAAGAGAAGATAAACTAATCTAAACCCAGGCTAAGCTGGTTTTTGTAGCCATGCTTGAATGCCACCCTCCCCCCCCTCGTCACTGAAGTTGGCTACCGCAAAGTGCCTCTAGGGGGCAGCAGAGGTCAAGGAACCGCATGGCCACCGTGATTTTCATGCAAGGTATAGGCAAAACCTCGGCTACTGAATGAACCAGCAATTGCATAATTATCGATTTCTGCGTATCATTCTGGAGGTGATTACAATGTCAGGGTAGACGCGAACGATAAAGAAAATCCATGTAATTATATCCATCTATTCAAATGGGAAAAGCAAAGATGGTGCAAGGGGCGCATGTTTTCACTTTCCCTCCCTATATGACTGTACTACAACGTCACTACCACGTTACATGCGCCACCGTTTTCACTGTTACAGCAACGTTGCCGTAAAGTCTAAGGAGTACGTTAGTTATTTAGTAAGTTATTTTCGACCATAGATGAACGTTGCATCTTATGACATCGCCTGATGGTAATGTTGCAACTTACCAAACTACAACTTATGTGCAACGTTGCTGCAACCCACTGTTAGTAGGGAACGAAGTCGGCTTCGTTGTTAAAGCAGGGGTGCAGTGGTGAATAAAGAAGTGGGTATAGCAGAAATGTTAGGCTACACTTTTACATTAGTTTGAAGTGGGTATACTGTGGATCCATGGATTACTCCGTAACGTCCACTACACCACTGGTTGTTAGACAGACGCTGTGGTCGAGTCGTGGAGGGAAAGAGGGCAAATCACTTAAGGTCTGTAATCAGTGTTACTGTAGCATAATGGCACAGCGCAAAGTGTGGAGATCGGTCTGGCTATGCGAGACTAGAAGGTGCCGGCAAAACGCGCAGCATGGTCCCAACTTTGATCCCATACAGTTTTGGAGCGGATCCGAATCACGGACAGTCAAAACACGGCCGGCCCCATTCACCTCCATTCATTTCTTTGGACGTGGTCTCATCAGCGGGTATCGACTTAATAAGAAAGAATAGCAGGAGAGAGGGAGGGAGAGAGAGAGAGAGAGAGAGAGACAGACAGACAGATAGAAGGAGAGATAAGAGAGCACAGACATGTCATTGGGTTGCCAGTTAATGCTGTCTCATATTGAGTGTTTGGTGTTTGGAGGGTGATAAGTGGGCCATGTATTTGATGTCCTCCCTCAGAGCATCTGGGCCAACGCTGCTATGGCACACACACACACACACACACACACACACACACACACACACACACACACACACACACACACACACAACTGTGGTCAACTGTTGTTATCTACCAACACACACCTTCTCTTTTCTTCCTACGTTTGCCCTATTTTCTTCCTCAGCCTCTCTCTCTCTCTCTCTCTCAGCTTCTCTCTCTCAGCCTCTCTCAGGCTCTCACTCTCAGCCTCTCTCTCTCTCTCTCTCTCTCTCTCTCATCTAGTGTATGGTTGGTTGTTACTGTGTGGAGTGTAGCTCCTGTGTGTGTGTGTGTGTGTGTGTGTGTGTGTGTGTGTACAGTATGTGTAACAGGCGTCACTGCGTCGCTCCGTCAGCCTCACCTCCACCCTCCACTGCCCACGCCGGGCTCGATCTCGGCTCCGACGCGCCGACACACACATGACCGCCGCTAATAACTGCGCCTTCTCCCGCTACGCTACCACTGAACCACCCAGCCGACGGCGCGGATAGGCGCCATTTACCCTGAGGAGGCAGTTTAACCGGTTCAACTCGGTTACATACCGTTCAGCTGCACCACGTGTGCATGAGTGCGTGCATGTGTAGTATTTGTGTGTACGTTTGAATACGTGTGTGTGTGTGTGGGCATAATGTGTTCATGTGTGTGTGGTGTGTGTGCAAGCGAGAGAGTGCATGCGTGCTTGCACCTGCGTATACAGTAAGTGTGTGTGTGTGAGAAGCAGTAGGCATTAAGGGTATTATTAGTGTGTATGTCTGTGTGTGTGTGTGTGTGTGTGTGTGTGTGTGTGTGAGAGAAGCAGTAGGCATTAATAAGGGTAGTGTGTGTGTGTGTGTGTGTGTGTGTGTGTGTGTGTGTGTGTGTGTGTGTGTGAGAGAAGCAGTAGGCATTAATAAGGGTATTATTAGGCTAAATGGATGGGTGGTAATTAATACTCTTCAGAAACAGGGGGATGGCTTCAGAGGGGGGGGGGGGGGGGGTGGATAAAAATACCCCTCCTATTTTAACCAGCCGTAATTCTAATACAGGAGAGGTGACGTATATCGTCCCAGACCCCCCTGGCTCGCTAACAGAACTCTACCCCCCGCCTCTTTCTCCTTCTCCCTCTCTTCCATCATCACCCTCTCATCATCCTTTCATTCTGCCCTCCCTCTGTCCTTCACATGTCCCGCCCACCGAGAGAACTGCTCACCGGCCTGTGATCAGAGGCCACCCTCAGTCCCCCTTCCAAATGTCCTTCAGCTTCCTTACCCCACTCTCTCTCTCTGTCTCTCTCTCTTTCTCTCTGTCTCTCTCATTCTCTCTTTCTCTCTCTCTGTCTCTCTCTCATTCTCTCTTTCTCTCTCTCTGTCTCTCTCTCATTCTCTTTCTCTGTCTCTCCCTTTTT
>NC_140246.1:5763267-5793267 GCF_949987555.1 Borostomias antarcticus
GGAATCGAGAGGCATGACCCTTGGACACAACATTCACTAATTGCTAAACAAGTCCATGCACCTTTATGGTCAAAAGTCCTATAATGAATGTTGAAATACAGACATATCTAGCGCTACTAATGTCACATCATGTGTATCAATGATTGTCCAAAGTAAGCTCTCTACAAAGCATGGTAGAGTGAATAAGAGTACTATAACGTCTCCATCTAGTGGGAAAACAAGTCCATGCACCTGTATGGTCTAAAGTCCTATAATGAAATACAGACATATCTAGCTCTACTAAACACCTCAAGCTCTACTCTCTGTGGATGTAGAAAGTACATGGTTTCCCGAGTAAACTTGTCTGAGACTATACTAACTGAGACAACAAGCATTTTGATGTAAAAATTTGTCAATGGAAAAATGCATTGGAAAGGCGCCCCTTTTGTGGTGGGTTCTGGTACTACGGGGGGACTGACAGACTCACTCACTCACTCACTCACTCACTCACTCACTCACTCACTCACTCACTCACTCACGTTGTGACACCGCGTGACTCACGTTGAAAGTCCTCCCCTTCGGCTGTCGCCGGTTAAAGTTAAAACTATATAAATATCAAAACAATTGAAGAAAGCAAAACTATTATAACCTTGATGGGTGGGGGGGTGTGGATATATACACCTCCTGTTCCTCATTGTGTGTTTTAGGTTGATGTTGGCACCACTTATGATTCACGCACACACACACACACACACACACACACACACACACACACACACACACACACACACACCACGCACAGTGTAGAGTGCGTCTCTATCTACCGTCTGCTTCACCGGCCCATCGCCAGCCCGTCATAGCGTTCTGGTCCGTCACGGTCACTGTCACTGGTCCGTTCCAGTGAACACAGGTCCGAGACATCGAAGACTAGCTGGTTTTTAATTACCTCTCCAGTGTCGCTTAGATCGCTGCCCTGATCTGCGAGTCGTGTGACTCCGACAGCTGCTCCCCTTTCAGTCACGGAAGGGAAGTGACGTGGCGGAGAGGGGGGAGGGGCTACTTGTTGTGCGCTTGGTGTGATTGGCATAACGGCCTGGGATCAAATTAAGAGCGCCGGCTTTTCCCGCCCCCCTTGCGGCCGGCGTGGCGTGCGGCGACTCCATCTCGTCCGTCTGTCACCCCGGAACAGGAGCACTCCGCTCAGTCTGGCTCAGGCTTCTGCACTGCAGTGCTACTGCTGGTTTCAACTGCAGAGAGAGAGAGAGGGAGAGAGAGAGAGGGGAGGGAGAGAGGGAGGGAGAGAGGGAGTGAGAGAGGGAGGGAGAGAGGGAGTGAGAGAGGGAGGGAGAGAGAGCGAGGGAGGGGGAGAGAGAGGGAGAGGGACAGAGAAAGAAGGAGAGAGAGAGGGAGAGAGGGATAGAGAGAGGGAGTGGGAGAGGGAGGGAGAGAGAGGGAGAGGGGAGGGTGGGAGGGAGAGAGAGGAAGAGAGAGAGAGACCGAGGGAGGGGGAGAGAGAGGGACAGGGAGAGAGAGAGAGAGAAGGAGAGAGAGAGGGAGGGAGAGGGGGAGGCTGGGAGAGAAGGCACAGTAGAAGTAGGCAGGGGGCTACTGAGTTATTTTTGCTGCAGCTCAGTCAGTGTGAATGGTTTGAGCTGAGGGGAGCAGCATGGATGGGAGAGGCTGGGTGAGGAGAGTGAACTCATGAATGAACGAGTGGGTAAGAGTCGGAACACTGCAGCACTATGAGTGGATTCAGCTGTGATAGAGTCCCCATGAACACAAGGCAGATTAGGACCCCTGTGATGAATGGTAACACTAGGCTGACGTGTGTAGTGTGTGTAGTGTGTGTGTGTGTGTGTGTGTGTGTGTGTGTGTGTGTGTGTGTCCTGGCAGACCCGGGGGGAGGACATCAAACACAATATCACCATTTAATCCATCAGTTACCACCACGTCTAACACACGAGTCACACACACCAAGCACTCAACCATGAGACAGCATTAACTGGCAACCCAATGTGCTCCCTATCCCCCACATCACATACCTGTAGGAAATAGAACCACACATTCTCTAGTGTGTGTAGTGTGTGTGTGTGTGTGTGTGTGTGTGTGTGTGTGTATGTGTGAATACCACATACCAAGCCCCCCCCCCCTCCTACACACAGACCTGGCTGAGCTGCGAAACCACAGGTAACGACTGCAGCCTGACTGTGTGTGTGTGTGTGTGTGTGTGTGTGTGTGCGTGCGTGCGTGTGTGTGTGTGTGGGAACTAACGGGACGAACACCAGTGTCACATGTTGGGGGAGGGGGGGGGGCCTGCTCGTCTATCTCGACCTCTTCGAACCGGGGTGTCTGGCGGAGAGTGCGTTCTGCCGTACCTCCTAACGACCGCGCTGACGTCCCCGATGTGGTGATTAGCGGACACCGCGCCCCCGCCTCGTCGTCTGTCATCCATTATGTCTATCATCCATCACGTCTGTCATCCACACGTCCGTCTCCGCGGGGGGTCGCGGCCTGCTGTTTAGAGAGCGCCGCACACTCTGCCCGAGCGCTGGTGTGTGTACTGTATGTGTGTGTGTGTGTGCCTGTGTGTGTGTGTGTGTGTGTGTGTGTGCGCACGTGTGTGTGTGGTTTGCAGGGATGGTAGATGAAGCATTAGGATAACTGTGGGCGTCATTTCCGCCTCACAGTTGAGGGGTAAAGGGTGTGTGTGTGCTTGTAAGAGTGAGTAGCCAGCATATGTGTGTGTGTGTGTTTGTGTGTATACTGAATGCATACACACATCGTGCCCTGGCGTTTAACCCTGTCAAACTATGGCATATGCTTCAGTGGTGTACCGTGGTGTCACAGCTGTTGTTTTCGGCGATCAGCATGTGGTGCATATTTTCATCCTCACTTTCAGCCAACAACTTTATTGGCAGCGGTAAGTTAGCAATTAACTCACAATATGTGTAAGCAGAAAGGAGTGGTTTGATATTCAGCATCATAAGCCCTGTTATGGGGTTACTTACGATCATACACCACGTCCACATAAAAGTTTTGACGAATTGTGCATTCTTGAGTTATTAGTGCTCATGGCTCATGTCACAGCTAAGTACATAATGGATCTCTATGGGCATACAGTATATAGCCACTGTGTACTTAGCTGTGACATGAGCAATGAACATTAATATCTCAAGAGTGCGCAGTCCGTAACAATGTTGATATGGACCGTTGTATATGATGGTAAATAACCTTCTAACAGGGCTTATGATGCTAAATATCAAACCGCTCTTTTAATAAAATAAAATAAAGTACAAAAACACCCACAAACCTGTCGTGTGAAGTGGAGCAGACTAATTGTGCGCTTGGCTGCTGCTGTCCCAGGGTTGGAACAGAGGGATGTTGGCTGGAGGGATGGAGGGAGGAAAACAATCTAATAGTTTCCTTTCTTCATCGTTATAGCCCCCCCCCCCCCACCCCCCAACTTCTGGTCTGGCACCTCTCTCAGCCCAAGCGGGGGATTACAAATAATGTGTGTGTGTGTGTGTGTGTGTGTATGTGTGTGTATGTGATTAGAGAGCAAAGAAATGCAGCATCGTTTTCTTGGTGTGTGTGTGTGTGTCTAATTAAAGTGCGTTCAGACTGTGTGCGTGCGTGCGTGTGTGTTTAATTACAGCATGTTCATACTGTGTGTGTGTGTGTGTGTTTAATTACAGCGTGTTCATAGGTGCAGCGCTGTCCTCCAGCCTGGCTCAGTCACGTAGGGTGGTCTGGCAGATGTAATGGATGGAGGCTCTCTGTCTCTGTGTGTCTGTGAGACAGTGTCCTTGACCAGGGGGGGTGATCCCCCAGATCCTCATTCTCTCTCTCTCCCTCTCTCTCTCTCTCTCTCTCTCTCTCTCTCTCTCGTGGGGAGGGGTTGACCCTGGCGGTAGATTTGTGGCCAGTCGTAGGTGAGACCGCCCCCCCCCCCCACACACACCCTGCCCAGGGACTGTCCTTAACTGGTCTCTTTAAAGATGGTAGCCTATACGAGTCATTCTCTCTCTCCCTCTCTCTCCCCCTCTTTCCCTCCCTCTCTCTCTCTCTCTGTTACGGCCCTTGGTCTGGCTGGGGTTTGTGTGTGCGTGTGTTTGTTTCCTTCCCTCTGTTCTCTCCCCCCTACTCTCACTCCATTCAGGTGCCGTTGGTGAGTCCAGTCCAATCATCCCTCATTCGCCTTATTCACCTCAGCTGCCATATTGGTCAGTCTGACGTAATTAGGGGTGCGGATGCGGAAGTGCCCGTTGACTTCAATGTTAAAAGTTCACTGTAAAAACACCACTTCAAGAACCAAAATAGTCAAAATAACAGGCTGAATACACTATCGGGGTTACAAACTCATCATTACCAGACTCTGATTGTTTTTCACTGCCGTTGTTTTCGCGTTTGGAAATACATCGGAGTGAATGAAGCTGATGGCTAACTATGGCTCATTCACCTCCATGTATTTCCAAACGCGAAAACAACGGCAGTGAAAAACAATCAGAGTCTGGTAATGGTAAGAGTTTGTAACCCCGATAGTGTATTCAGCCTGTTATTTTGACTATTTCAGTTCTTGAAGTGGTGTTTTTACAGTGAACTTTTAACATTGAAGTCAACAGGCACTTCCGCATCCGCACTCCAGACTGACCAATATGGCTGCCGGGTGAATAAGGCGAATTACCTTCATTCCATCCAGCTGCGGTTGACCAATCAGCTGCTACCTCACCTCCTATATAACCCTGGTACGAGTTCACGTGTGGGAAGTAACGGGTTTGACTGCCATTCCAGTGCATTTTCACGTGTAGAAGGTCGGAAAAACACGAGTTACGGGTTGCCTGGAACGCGCCATTAGTTTTCTGTCAAGTTTGCTAATTATTCCTTAGTTTTCGTAACCCGCCCAGGGGGCAGGGGACAGGTAAGCTACCCATGGGTATACACAGCTCACGTAGTTTACCTCCTGTTATGTACACCAGGTTAGGAGCGTGTGCCACCTTTATACGTTTTCATAGTTAGGGAAGGTTTTTGGTTAGGCAGGTTAGGGAAGTGGATTTTACTGTGTTCTTTTATTTGGCACCGTTCTTAGTCCCTTTGTTCCCTGTGGAGTAGGTATTTTGTGTTAGTAATAAATATACTTTTTTATATATTTATTCTGTCTCCTGCCTCCTGTGTCATGCCTCACTACGCCTAGCACACCACGCCGTCTAGGGGGCGTAACACTCTCTCTCTCTCTCTCTCTCTGGGTGGTCCAGTGCGGGGCGAGGCGCAGTCGAGCGGGTCAGTCTCCTGTCCCCCGCGGCAGCAGGGGTGGGGGGGGAGTAGCCCCCTCCTCTGCTGACCGCTGCTCCAGACACGCGCTCCGGGGAGGGGAACCTTCTGCTCCCGGCGGGTCAGGGGAGGGAGGCCGAGGCCAGGCTGACCGGGCCAGACTCGACCGTGTGAGATGACCGCTGGGTTCAGAGGCCGGTCCGCGACGTGTCTCCTTCCTGACGATGTGTGTGTTTGGGTTTCTGATGTCGGGTTAGTTTCTTTCAGTCAAGGCAAGGTCAGGGTCTAGCTTGGTTTAATGCCAGGTTGGTGTGTGTGTGTGTTTGTGTGTGCGCGCGTGTGTGTAAGTGTGGATTAAATGGCTGTGTGCCCCTGCACCTGGTGTGTTTTCCCCTAACTGTACAGGGCTACGCCGACGACGTACAGTTGGCATCTTGAGAGGAGAGCGTTATTAAGAACAAGAACTCATTCCTGGTCTGCTCTGGCCTGGAAATAAAGCAATCAAAATGTGATGTTCTCTACCGGAGACGAAGTGGTATAAATCTAAGTCTGACAGGAGCCTGGAGTTCATCATCAGCTCAAAGCCCATCCGTGTGAACGACCTACACGAGGCAAGTACACCTACCTGGGTCATAGATTTAACATAGCAGGTGAATGGAAAGAGCAGGTGGACTAGACTACATAACTTCTGAGTTCATCAGTGGGCTGGACCTGATCGATGCTTCACCACTTCCGCTAATGATGAAGCCGGGGGCCATTAGACAGTTTTGATGAAAATGGCTGTTTTTTTCAGAGAAATGTCTGTTTAACCTCATCCTGTTAGCTGTTTCTAATTATGATGTTAGCTCTTGTGAGTGTGGCTGTTGGCCAGAGTTTTATGTCTCCCTTCCATAGACTGAATGTGAATGAATGTTGGTGGTGGTCGGAGGGGCCGTAGGCGCTGATTGGAAGCCACGCTTCTGTCAGTCTGCCCCAGGGCAGCTGTGGCTACAGATGTAGCTTACCACCACCGGTATGACTGTGTCTGAATGAATACTGGACTAAAGCGCTCTGGGTATCATGAAGTGCGCTATATAAATCCAACTTGATTGATTGATTATGAGTTAAGGGTGACATTCCATGGTTGGTACATTCTGTGGACAACAGCAATTGTTGTGGTTAGAGATAAAGACCTGGGCGCCGAACCATCGGCTGGTTATCTTGCTACAAGGCCAGAAGCTGCAGGAGAGACCAGACCAGTCCAGACCAGTCTGATCGGGGAAGGGGGGGTGGAATGGGGGTGTCCAATGGGGGGGTGGAATGGGGGTGTCCACTGTTCAACCTGTGTAATAGTGAACACAATGTATTTTCAAATGTTACAGCTAATACACCAGATGCTGTGACGTCATACAATTGATGTCATGTATGGCAGAATGTCCAATGCTTCCACATCTATTATTGTTTGTGTTCAACAATTATGTGTTGATTATGTGAACACATAGTACACAAAAGTAATTCAAATGTGTGTGTGTGTGTGTGTGTGTGTGTGTGTGTGTGTGTATATGTGGTGTGTGTGTGTGTGTGTGTGTGTGTTTGTCTCTGCTTTCCCAAGGATATGGTTGCTGACATGACAGAAAAAATCTTGCATATCGGGGCTAAACATCCAACTGTGAAAAACATCATTGTGCACGTGGGGACAAATGACGTTGCGCAACAGCAGTCAGAAGTTTTTAAACGAGACTTTATTGATCTGCTGAACACAGTCAGTTCTCTGAAAGCGGAGGTGTTTATCAGCGGCCCTCTACCACCAATCAGAAGAGGGGTTGAGAGATTCAGCAGACTGTTGGCACTGAACACATGGCTCTCAACTGCCTGTACCACTCACTCAGTGCGCTACATTGACAATTTTCCATTTTTGGGGGGAACGATACCATCTTTTTCAGAGAAATGGACTCTGCCTTAACAGGTCAGGAGTAAAACTGTTTATCTCCAATCTGTTCTATTCTCTGCAGCATCCATCTGCTCCCTCTGCCATGGTCAAGGACAAGAGACAAGAAATACCAAAACAGAAGGAAGACATATCACAACGAGGTACAAACCTTGAAGAGCTGCCGCTTCAACAAAGCTCTGATTATGGGAGACACCCCACCGACAACAACCCAACGATGCCCCTCCCCTCCTCCACCACGCTCACCAATCAATGGCCTCATCAAAGCTGCCACACGGAAGCTCAGCCAAATTGATGAGCTACTGCAAAAGGGGAAGTCTCTCACTCCCCCCCTCCCACTACCAGTGAGGATCCACCCCCTCCACCCCCCCAAGAGGGAGAGTCTCTCACTCCCCCCCTCCCACTAGCACTCACCAACGAGGATCCACCCCCTCCACCCCCCCAAGAGTGAGAGTCTCTCACTCCCCCCCCCCACTAGCACTCACCAGCGAGGATCCACCCCCTCCACCCCCCCAAGAGGGAGAGTCTCTCACTCGCTTCCTCTCACCGGCACCCACCAGCAAGTACCTTCACACGCTGTATTACACGCTCCCAACCGCCCTCACCCCGTGCAATACTTCCATTTTCTCTTCCCCCAACTCCCATGAGAAACGCCGGGCCCAGCCTGATAAAGGCACAGCACATTCAGTTACTTGTTTAAAAAATACAGCAAGCTCTAACTGATACAGTATGTACTGGGTCCAGGCTACAAGGCTAATGGCACTCATGACACCTTCCAGGACAATCCAGGACCCAACGTGATGGTATCCTCCTCAATTCCTGTCTCCCGCCTGGACTACTGCAACTCCCTCCTTGCGGGGGCACCGGCGTCAGCCATTAAACCTCTGGAACTTGTCCAGAAAGCTGCTGCTCGCCTGGTGTTCAACCACCCCAAATTCTCCCACACAACTTCCCTCCTCCGTTCCCTACACTGGCTCCCTGTAGCGGCTCGCATCCAGTTTAAAACTCTGGCGCTAACCTACAGGGCAATGAAAGGAACAACCCCCTCCTACCTCCAGGCCATGGTCAAACCCTACATCCCCTCCCGACCACTACGCTCTGCTACCTCAGGGCGACTGGTTGCCCCGTCACTCCGAGGCTCCTGCGGTCGATCGACACGGTCACGGCTCTTCTCTGTCCTGGCCCCGCAGTGGTGGAATGAGCTGCCCACTGATGTCAGGACAGCAGAGTCGCTGCCCATCTTTCGTCGCAGGCTCAAAACTCATCTCTTCAAGAAGTACTACAACAATCCTCCCACCTAAGCACTTATTATATTATATTGCACTGTACTTTAGATTGTGATTCTTGCACTTTGCCTTCAGCACTAGATTATGCTCTTAGTCACTTGTTTGTTTTAGAAAGAAGATGCACTTGTGAGTTCTGGCAAGTAGTAGTACATTGGTTCTTCCTACGTTAAATGCAATTATTGTTAGTCGCTTTGGATAAAAGCGTCTGCTAAATGACTGTAATGTAATGTAATGTAATGTAATGATAGGTAATTAAAACAATGGTGAATCTGCTAAGTAACAGGAAACACTCAACCGGCTCTACAAATATATCAAATTTAGTACTGTATCTATTCCCCGTCAGCCACAAACTATCACAGAGAAATGTGCAGATAATACCCTCAGCACACTAAACTTAGCTTTATTAAATGTCAGATCTTTAGCAGGAAAGACATTTTTAATCAATGATTTTATTACCAAACACAATCTTGATTTTATGTTTTTAACTGAAACTTGGCTAGACCAAGGTAACAGTGCAGCTGTTCTTATTGAGTCAACTCCTCCCAACTTCAGCTTAATGAGTGAGGCTAGAGTACATAAGAAAGGAGGTGGAGTAGCCATCTTGTTCAATGACTCCCTCCAATGTAAGCAGATGTGTTATGAAAATGTTGGTTCCTTTGAATATGTGGCTCTTCAGTTGAATTCCTCTTCTCGAGCCATATTTCTAAACATCTACAGGCCACCCAAATACTGTCCAAACTTCTTTGATGACTTTGCTGAACTGTTGTCTACTGTCTGCATTGACTTTGACTGTGTGGTTATTGTTGGTGATTTTAACATCCCTGTTGACAACCCTCAGGACAGAGGGGCTAAAGAGCTAGGTTGTGTCCTTGACAACTATGGACTGACTCAGCATGTGACGGAGCCCACACACAACAAGGGGCACACTCTGGACTTCATCATCACCAAAGGTCTGAATATTTCTAAGCTTGAGGTGTCTGATGTTGCGCTCTCTGATCATTCCTGTGTTTTGGTTGAGAGTACTATCTCCATGCACACAAATTCTCAATCAAAGGTTATCTCAAAACGGCACATCACTGAAAACACCAGTGAAATATTTACTCAGGCTTTCTTGTCCACACCTGCGCCCTCTATGGCCTCAGTCAACAAGATTGTAGATAATTTCAATGTTAAAATTACAAACATTATTGATGCCATTGCGCCCACTAAGGTGAAGGTGGTCTCTGGTAAGAGAAGATCTCCATGGAGAAACGCCATGCTGGTCAGAATAGAAAAAACAGAGTGTCGAAAAGCTGAATGCAGGTGGCGAAAAACAAATCTCCATGTTCATTATGACATCTATAAAGAGAGACTTCGCATTTATAATCTGGAGCTGAGAAATGTAAGGCAAACCTTCTTTTCTGACATCATCACCAAAAACCATAACAATGTGCGTGACTTGTTTGCCACTTTCGATAGGCTGACAAACCCTCCTGTGTCAGTAGCCTCTGAACGTCTTTCCACCAGGGCCTGCAATGAATTTGCCTCATTCTTCACTGACAAAATTCAAAAAATTAGACAAGCAGTTAGTGCCTCCATTCCAGGTACAGGACATGTGTCGTCACAGTGTCCACTTAAAATTAATACCATGACACAATTTCAAACCCTGGGGGATACTATACAATATCTGAAATCCTTGACCTGTTGCCTTGTTGTTCTACCTACAGACTTCTTCAAAACTGTATCCAACTGCATGGCCTTTGATTTATTACAAATTGTAAACACATCTCTTCTTTCAGGTGTGTTCCCATAAACCCTGAAAACTGCAGTCATCAAGCCACTCTTAAAAAAGAATAATCTAGACACCTCACAAATGAACAATTATAGGCCCATATCAAACCTCCCATTTCTAAGCAAAATAATTGAAAAGGTTGTTTTCCAAGAACTGAATAACTTTCTGGCACTAAGTAATGGCTTTGATGTCTTCCAGTCAGGATTTCGACCACACGACAGCACTGAGACTGCTCTAATTACGGTATTTAATGACATCCATTTAAACACAGATAATGGCAAAATCTCAGTCTACTGGATCTCAGCGCTGCGTTCGACATGGTAGACCACAATATACTACTAGGCCCACTGGAAAATTGGCTGGTACAGTGTTAGATTGGTTTGAATCCTACCTAAAGGACAGGGACTGTTTTGTGTCTATAGGCAATTACAAATATGAGCTGACAAATATGACCTGTGGAGTTCCCCAAGGCTCCATCATGGGGCCTATTCTGTTCAACATTTACATGCTCCCACTAACTCAAATTATGGAAAACAAGAAAATATGTCACCATAGCTATGCAGACGACACACACATTTATATCACCATATCACTAGGAGACTATAATCCCATACAAGCGCTGAGTAAGTGCATTCAACAAATCAATGATTGGATGTGCCAGAACTTTCTCCAACTTAACAAAAATAAAACTGAATTGTTTTTGGAGCCAAAGAAGAACGATTAAAAGTCAGTGCTCAACTTCAATCAGTAATGCTATAAAACACAAACGAAGCCAGAAATCTTGGTGTAGTCATGGACTCAGACCTGAATTTCAACAGCCACATTAAGTCAATTACAAAGTCAGCCTACTATCACCTGAAGAATATATCAAGGATCAAAGGATGTATGTCCCAGAAGGATTTGGAAAAAGTTGTCCATTCATTTATCTTCAGTAGACTCGACTACTGTAACGGCGTGTTTACAGGTCTCTCTAAAAAATCGATCAGACAGCTGCAGCTGATTCAGAACGCTGCTTCTTGAGTCCTCACTAAGACTAAGAAAGTGGATCACATCACACCAGTTCTAAGGTCTTTACACTGGCTTCCTGTCTGTCAAAGAATTGACTTTATCCTGCTGTTGGTTTACAAAGCACTGAATGGTCTAGGGCCAAAATATATTTCTGATCTGCTCATACGCTATGAACCATCCAGACCCCTCAGGTTGTCTGGCACAGGTCTGCTTTCTGTCCCCAGAGTTGAAACAAAACATGGAGAAGCAGCGTTCAGTTTTATCTATCTGGAACAAACTTCCAGAAAACTGCAGGTCTGCTGCAACTCTTGGTTCTTTTAAAACAAGCCTGAAGACTTTTCTTTTTGCCACTGCTTTCTAAGAGGAGTTATATTTATCTGTATACTGCACTGTAACTTTTATTCCTGTAATCTATTTGTCCAGCTTTTTGTTTTAAGTGTCTATAATGTCTTGCATTTTGTTATAATGCTTTTAATGTCTCATGTAAAGCACCTTGAATTGCCCTGTGGCTGAAATGTGCTATATAAATAAACTTGCCTTGAATTGCCTTGTGTGTGTGTGTGTGTGTGTGTGTGTGTGTGTGTGTGTGTGTGTGTTTGTGTGTGTGTGTGTGTGTTGCTCTCTTTGAGACTTTTCTAGGACAGGATTATTCCCATTGTGCCAGGGCAAGCTTTTATCTGACCTTTAATGTGGTCGAATGTTCTCCCTCCCTCTCTCTCTCCCCATCTCTCTCCCTCTCACTCTACTTCTCTTCCTCTCTCCCTCTCTCTCTCCCTCTCACTCTTGCTCTCTCTCCATCTCCTTCTCCATCTCTCTCTCTCTCTCTCTCTCTCTCCATCTCCTTCTCCATCTCTCTCTCCCTCTCTCTCTCCCTCTCCCTCTAATCCACATCAATCACTGGACTAAGCTAGACAGGCAGACCGGGAGAGAGAGATGGACAGAGAGAGAGAGAGAAAGAGACAGAGAGAGAGAGCAGGAGAGGAGGCGAAAGGGACAGGTGAAATGGGGTCCAGGGCGTGGGTCGAGGAGGACGATTGTAGGGGAATGAAAGCGAGATTGGACAGAGCGAACACATGGAGGCGGGTAATGACTTGGAAGCGAGGGATGATAAACGTAGGTGTATAGCGACCGCTGGACTGTTTACCCCTCGCTGCACCCATGTCCTCCAGCAGATCATCCGTCCCTCTTGGGGAGGAGGAGGAGGAGAGGATCATTCCCCGTCAAATGAGCCACTGTCAGGCAGGGGGAGGGGGGGGGGGGGTGCGCGAAGAATAGCCGCTGTCTCCAGAGTCTATCTTAAATAGAAGTCGCTATTCTCCTCCCTTACTCTTTTCAAAAGATGTTCCTGTGCCGTTTTCAATATTTTCTCCAGTTTCTCTCTCTACAATGTCCACTCTTAACCAACAGACTTTATAATGGCCTCTCACTCACCCGTTCACACACCAGTGGCGGCCACCATGCAAGGTGCTAGCCTGCTCACTGGGAGCGATTCTGGGTTCAGTGTCTTGCCCAAGGGACACTTCGATATGTGGACTGAAGGAGCCAGGATTCGAACCGCCGGCCCTGCGATTGTTGGGCGACGCGCTCTACCTCCTGAGCTGCAGCCGCCCCCTGCTGTGTACTGTAGTCTGTAGCCTTCAGGTTTGGACTTTGGACTTTGGACTAGGTCAGGTTTTTTTTTTTTGTGGGGGGGGGGGGGGGGGGGGGGGGGAGAGAATGTAGGAGTCTCGATACTTTAATAATGAAAAACAGGCGGACAACAGAACTGCCAGTTGAGGAATGGTGTGTTTATTGACGAGGCATCAATAGCACTTCGTCCCAGATGGTAGCACGCAACAGAGTTCAATCAAGGACAGTCACTCTTTAATATAACATTTTGATAATGACATAAAGACACAGTATGATTGGACAATGTGAGTGGTGTGACAATTATAAGTACCTAGCAACCGGACCCCAGGTGGGGGCTCGATCGAAGTCCTGACCATGACTGCTGATGTGTCAGGTATTCATAAAAAGGTTGGATAAACAAGCAGGATTTCCAGTAATCTGACGCTGAATCGGTCCAATATGTCAATGTGACCAGACAAACAGACACTCGTCGTTTATCTAAGGCACTTCATCAGCCACTTATCAGTGTGGTGCATCTTTAGGGGTGAGGGTTCGAGGGCCCACAACAAGAACATCATCAAAAGATACAGCTAACTGCGTTACCATAGAAACCTGAGTCTGTTCTTGTATCATTTGTTAGTCGATGTAGAGAGACACACGAGAGGGAGAGAGAGAGAGAGAGGAGTGAGGGGGACGATGGAGAGAGAGACAGAGAGAAGAGGATGTACTATAGTGGAAAGAGAGTGAGAGAGAGAGAAAGAATATGAGAGAGAGAGGAGTGAGGTGTACTATAGGAGAAAGAGAGAGAGAGAGGAGCGAGATTTACTACAGGAAAGATGGAATGAGAGAAGGGTGGTAGAGACAGACAGAGAGAGAGAGAGTGAGAGAGAGAGGCTGTGTGTGTCCCCAGGAAACTTTGACCAACGTGTTCATTACCTCTGTCGGTCTTCACGGCTTATTTATCCGTGAAGCTGAACATGGAGCCACGGTCAATAAACACCCCAGGAGAGATGAAAACATCACTTTGAAGCCAAAGAGAGGTGTGTGTGTGTGTGTGTGGGGGGGGGGGGGGGTGGGTCAAGGGTAGAAATACACCAGAGAGAGGGGAAAGTTAAAGAGAGTTTTAGTGGTATAGAGAGAGGGGCTAAGTGGCTATCCCGATTACTTGTAAACAACTTTGCGGCTGAGCGCTGTGGCAGCGAGCGTGGCCGGACGGAGTGCATAACTTTGTTCCGCCCCGTTGGGCGCCGTAATGAGCCGTTCATGGCGCGCCGGCCTAAGAGCTGTTTCTCTTTGGTAAATGTTTTCTCTGCCCCCTGATTGTGTCCTCTCTCAGCCCCTCCCCCCCACACACACCCCTCTCTCCATCCTGTCCTCTATTCATCCTCTCCTCTCTCCATCCTCTACTCTCCTCCATCCTCTCCTCTCTTCATTATCTACTCTCTCCATCCTCTCCTCTTCATCCTCTCCTCTCTCTCCATCCTCTCTCTCCATCCTCTCCTCTCTCTCCATCCTCTCCTCTCTCTCCATCTTCTCCTTTCTCTCTTCATCCTCTCCTCTCTCTCCATCCTCTCCTCTCTCTCTCCATCCTCTCCTCTCTCTCCATCCTCTCCTCTCTCTCCATCCTCTCCTCTCTCTCCAGAGCGTAGCGCCTGAGCGTAGCCCCTGAGCGTAGCGCCTGAGCGTAGCGCCTGAGCATAGCCCCTGAGCCTGAGCGTAGCGCCGCTCGATCCCCTCCAGACGCCCGCCGGCATCAAGAGCTTCCTGACCCCCGCAAGAGCCGCCCTGCATCCTGAGTTTCTCGCCTGCAAGCTGCACCTTTTTATGCCGCGGCTTCAAGAGATGATCGATATCGATTTCCTTTTCCCCTCCGCCCTCCAAAGGCCATAATGATTTCGGTATGAAATTGAAATTGAAAATGAAATGAAAATGAAATTGATCTCGGGGCTGCGGACATGCTGCACATTTGTTTATTTATTTATTTGTTGTTATTTATTTGTTAAGGGTGGCAGCCCATCTGCTCGTTTGCCAAGCTCAGCGGGGCGCTGACGTCAAGAACGAGTTTAAACAAAAAAACCCGGGGAGGAGGGGGGGGAGCAGGTCTTAGTTTTTCTCGCTGTGCCGCCACTTGTTGCCTTTCATTAAAAAAAGGCGGAGCAGATTGAGAAAAAATAATCCCCCACAAAGCGCAGCAGCGTGATGGCAGCCTCAGTGTGAAGGTGGCGACGCCCCTGACGCGCACGCTTCCTTCCTCAACAGGTGCTGTTACTCCCGAAAGCGGAGAGCGCAGCCTCGCCCGTCTGGACCAGCGGGATGAGACTGCCATGGCAACGCTCCTCCTCGTTCTTCCCGGTCAGGATTTGCATATACAGTATCCGTGTCTAATGAAGTCAGGATCCTTCAGCGCCACAGGCTCCTTGGGAACCTTGATCTGTATCTCTCTCTGTCTCTCTTTATCTCTCTCTGTGTCTCTCTCATTCTCTCTGTCTCTCTGTTCAGGGGCACCCCCAAGGGTGGCCAGTGCCACCCTTATAAAAAGCTGGCCACCCCATTGGCCACCCCTTCGAAAATCTAAATTTTTATTTTATTTTTGAGTGAAACTAACATGCATATAGTATTACTAGGCTCTGTTAATATATGAATGTCAGAATCTTTCAAAAACTAATAATAAAACAATATTTTAATCAGGCGCATACATAGGGCACCTTACGCTTTGCGTGGTCCTACACCTTTCCTACTGTGCGCTGTCAATTTGATGTACTGTAGCAAGACAGGCACGCCAGCAAGCACACTGCTGCATTCTTGGCGCATGGACAGCATTACAAAAGAAGGATAGGATCGGTAAGTCAATTATTATACAACAATTACCTCTGTTTACAATTAAAATAATTGTTTTCAGCTAACTGCTTTTGATGGGTCAAAATACTAGGCTGGTTAACATTGCATGCAGCATGTGAGCGTAGTTTTTCAGTGCTTAAGTTAATTAAAACTATGTTAAGAACCACAATGAGTGATGAGCGCTTGGGTAATTTGGGGGTATTAAGTGTGGAGTCAAAAAGAGCAAAGGCCATAAATCTTGATGCTTTTGTGGATGTAAAAAGACATAACAACAGGCGAATCAAGCTATACTGAAATAAGCTGCAACTGTATTTTGTTTGAATTCTGATTTTATTTGAGCGTGTCTGGACTGTTTAACGCAAGCAAGCTACATCAAGGTGTCTTGTAATTGGATTGGAGAGATCATGTCCCTGTCACACACCAGTGGCGGCCACCATGCAAGGTGCTAGCCTGCTCACTGGGAGCGATTCGGGGTTCAGTGTCTTGCCCAAGGGACACATCTCTCCTGGGGTGTTTATTGACCGTGGCTCCATGTTCAGCTTCACGGATAAATAAGCCATGAAGACCGACAGAGGTAATGAACACGTTGGTCACGTTGGGACAGACACACCACCGGCACACGCCAACCCACTAACTTCACAACACACACACACTTTTTTTTTCTCAACAACCAAACAGTGAGGTGCTGGTCTGTACCCGGTCTCCTCTCTACATAATGAATGCCCTTGATTGCCTTTCCCTGAGTTCTGTGTAGGCTTATGTCTGCTATTAGTACGGGGGCGAGAGTTACGAAGAGAGTGTCTTCTTAATGACATCAAAGCCACATGCGGCTTCATGCTTCCAGATGAGGTTGTTTATCGCCACCCTCGGGGGCCCCAGTCCCACCTAAATTACCTTCCCTGCCTTCTGCTGCTATTTTAATCAGTGCACGTTGCTGATCACCCTTCATTATTCTCCAGAGGTTATCATTTTGCGGTTACATTTAATCCAGTTAATCTAAAATTAGGGGTTATTATATTGCTTTGCAAACAAAATGTTGTTGTTCAGGTACTTCTGCTGTCAAGCCTTTTTATTCTCTCAGAGACGGTGACTGCTGGTTCTTCAGACATGCTTTGTAGGTAAGAATGAGAATCGGTCAAGCCCTACACCCCACCCCCGACCACTACGCTCTGATACCTCGGGGCGTAGGGTAGGGTCACTCCGAGGCCCCTGCAATTGATCTATGCAGTCACGGCTCTTCTCTGTCCTGGCCCCGCAGTGGTTGAATGAACTGCCCACTGACCTCAGGACAGCAGAGTCACTGCCCATCTTTCGCCGCAGACTCAAAATCCATCTCTTCAAGAAATACTTCTAGTGTTAAAGCCAAAGTGCAAGAGTATCAAAATATCAATACAATAGGTGCTTCACCTCACCTCACTTCACTTTGGCTTTAACACTAGATTATGCTCTTAGTCACTTGTTCAGAAAGGAGATGCACTTGTAAGTTCTGGCTAGTAGTAGTACATTGGCTTTTCCTACGTTAAATGCAATATTGTAAGTCGCTTAGGATAAAAGTGTCTGCTAAATGACTAATGTTGTGTGTGTGTGTGTGTGTGTGTGTGTTTGGTTTGTGTTGCCTCAGTGGTGTTGCCTTCCTTTGTGTTACATATTTCAATTATCTAAATAATTGTAGAGAGACAACCATCCAATTTGCGCTTCAGTCTGAAATAGACAAAGACACAGAGGCACAGCAGAACAAGCCGCAGCGTTCAAAGCCCTGAAAATAATGGACCGGTGCCAATACTGCAAGCGGATTAGTGAGTTTATCTCCCCATCGATTGACTGTAATTAGTAATCGTCGTGTTCTAGTAATCATTCATTGATTAGGAGATTAGTAAGTGTGTACAAAACAGCCGCGGTGACGGTGGAACCGGTCGCGACGGGCTTCAATCTTGCTCCGGCTAAGGGCCGAAAATCCTCGGCCCCTCTCTCTTCTCCCCCCCGGGCAGCCGAGAGCCAGAGCGAGCGGAGAGGTCCATTACCCCCGACACGAGCTGAGCCAGCGCTCGCTCTTCCAGGGGGGCTCTGGTCCGGACCGGAACCGCTGTTGCGGCAGATTATCCGGGATGGCCCTGCAGGACCCCCTGCGGTGAGCGGCGGTGGAACTCTGGAACCTGCGGACTCCGGACCCTCTCTCGGGGGGGAGATCGGTCGGCGCGGCCGGATATAATAGGAGACGAGAGAGAAAGTCTGTGTGTGTGTGAGATTGAGCAGGATTTGTTGGAGTGAACTGTGACTTTACCTTCATAACAACCTGTCCTGCCACTTAAATCTAATCATAGACAGCTGCCGAGAGGAGGATGGGGGTCGAGAGAGAGAAATCATCATTTTATATTCCCCACGCATCGCATTTCATCAGTCTCTCTCTCTCTCTCTCTCTCTGCCTCTCTGTCCTTCTCTGCCTCTCTCACCTACCCCGTCTCTAGCACTCTTTCACTTTTCATCCCTACCCAATCTCTATCCCGGGGTGAGAGAGAGAGAGAGAGAGAGAGAGAGACAGGACAATGTGCTACAGAGACCATCATTTTTATATTCCACATGCATTGCTTTCAATCAGACTCTCTCTCTCTCTCTTTTTCTCTCTCTCTCTCTCTTTCTGCCTCTCTCTCAATCTCTATCCCCCTCCCTCCCTCCCTCCCTCCCTCCCTCGCTCTCCACTGAATGTCATCCATCGCGAGGTCACATTTAAGCCGAGAAACGTCTCTGGAGACACGCCTCCCTCTGTTCGGTATGATTCCCATGGATCTGTCAGTGCACCCGCTCAGCTCAGGCCCTGATACAGATAGTTAAAGGACAGCTACACCGCACATCTCATCCTCCGGTGGTTCCCCTTCTAGCGCCCCGGTCTCAGAGGGCGGCGTGCATCAGACGGCGTGCATCATCCAGCCGCGTCCGGGCGTCGACGTGTTGCTGTGAACGCGAGCAGGCGGGGACATTTTTTGGTGTGTCTTTGATGAGCGTGCATGGCATGACTCTCTGGATGTTACACACACGCACACCCGCACACACACACACACACACACACACACCTATGTACTGTAAACACACACATACACACACACATACACACATACTATACACGCACACAAACACACATAAACACACACATTTGACCGGGACCGTCTGCCAGTCAGTGTTATTGTTCATGATTGTTTATCTCCAGCTGACCCAGAGAGAGCGTATTTCAATCCTTTCTTTCCCACTTACTCTCTCCCTCTCTTTCTCCCTGTCTCTCTCCCTCTCTCTTTCTCTCTCTCCCTCCCTCTATCTTTCTCACCCTGCGGTGGAAAAACTCACGTGCTGTATACACTTTGTCATTTGTGTAGTAAAAAACCTCAGTGAAGTAAAAGTTAACATTGAAGAAAGTCAGTACCTTGCCAGTACCTGCTACCGACAGTTCACTAGAGTGTAGTCAGTGACCAATCAGAGGCCAAATCAGCCTCTCCGCACAGCCCACTGTCTGTGCTGTCCAATCAGCCTCCGGTTGAAAATCCGACCGGATTCTCATTGGTGTCCACGGATATCATAGCTTGTTCCCAGAAGTTCTCTAGCTCCAGGGTACTCAGAATAGTCTGAACCTGACTAGTGCCTCCCTGGTTGAAATCTGCCACAGACTGAATTTAAAAAGCTTGTGTACAGGAGATGTATGAGAGATAGAGAGAGAGAGAGAGAGAGAAAGAGAGAGAGAGACAGTGGGAGAGAGAGGTAAATTATGTTTAACTAGGGAATGCAATATTTAAACGTTAGAGACTGAGAGAACAATATAGATAGAGAGAGAGAGAGAGATGGGAGAGGAGAGGGAGACCGAAACAGAGAGAGAGTTTGTCTCTCTCTCTGTCACTCTCTCTCTCCGTCTCACTCTCTCTGTTTTTGGGTTCAGACCAGGTTCTGTGGCGGCTTGGAGGCTGATGGATCCGAGTTTGATCGGAGACGACCAGGGACGAAGGGCCATCCGTCTGGGAAGCGGCCATCTCCTGACCAACGCTCTCCTCGCTCGGCCGCCAGCGCCGCTCGCCTCCGCGAGACGGACGAGACGGGAAACGGATGGTGCCGCGCCGGGGGGCGGGGCTATTTACCGCCGGGTGGTGCTGTTTGAGAAGTCTCACGTTCCTCCCCGTGGAACACAAACACAAACACTGCGTGTATCCAACACACACACACACACAACGACACATTAGATCAACTGTGTGGTACCGCCTTGACAACGTCACCGGGCCTGTTTTTAAACCGGGCTCGGACACGACGACAAGACGTCTTTTTAGCAGTTTCAGAATGTGATTTGATTGATTGGAGTGTTGACAATGAGTCATCGTGTCTAACCTTCTGGAAAGGGCGAGGATGAGATGGATGTTGCTGTTGTTTCTAACTTATAAAACACACACACACAGTGGCGGCTGGTCAATAAAGGGCGATGGGGCGCCGCCCCGTGGTGATGAAAAGTGAAAAGTATTTTTTTTATTTTTTTTAATATACATAATAATTACTCATTTAAAAAAACTTTTGGTCATCAAAGTTATGGTCTGGTGGTTTAAAAAGTACAATACCGTGTAATATATAAAATATAAACCATTACGTTTGTTTATATCTCTCTTCAGTACGGAAGAGCATTAGGGCCAACAACTGAGTTTATTATTTTTTTAAGCTTCTGAGTTTAAAGTCAGAATTTCTGAGATTAAAGTCTGAATTTCTGAGAAAAAAACTCAGAATTTCTGACTTTAAAGTCTGAATTTCTGAGAAAAAAGTCAGAAATAACTTTTGAGATTAAAGTCAGAATTTCTGAGATTAAGGTCAGAATTTCTGAGAAAAAAGTCATAAATAACTTCTGAGAAAAAAGTCAGAATTTCTGACTTTAAACTCAGAAGCTTAAAAAAATAATAAACTCAGTTGTTGGCCCTAATGCTCTTCCATACTGAAGAGAGATATAAACAAACGTAATGGTTTATATTTTATATATTACACGGTATTGTACTTTTTAAACCACCAGACCATAACTTTGATGACCAAAAGTAAAAAAAAACTCAGCTGTGCTCTTCCGTACTTCTGTGAATGAGACCTTAGCCCAGGGGCGCTAGATTCTCAGCCCTCCAGTGCATTCAACAAAGCGAGAACATGACAACGGGATAGTAACGGTTAGCCAATCAAAAATATCTCATGGGGATATTGTCGCCCCGAGCCAATCAGCGTTCAAGAAATAATATTTCCCCAAGCTGGACTGCGTTCTCTCTCATTGCGCCCTCAAACACAGTAAGTTGAGGCTACTTGATGCCGTCTCACTATTTAGCAATGATGATGAAATAGTACTTGTCGTTGTAAAATAATGTGTTAGCTACATTTTCTAAGATTAGTGTAGTTTATTGTCATAAAAACTGTAAGGTTCTTTATTATAATCTCCATGTCTGATAAATGAATGAGCAGGTAATGCTTGCTCACGTTAGTTAACAAGTGCTAGCTAGCTAATGTTAGTGCAACACGTTAGTATACGATTAGTTGTAATTGCCATAAAGATCGGAAGGTTTTTTGTTAGCTACTGTATGATCTCCATCCTTAATAAATAGGTGGCTAGCAAGCAGGTGACGTTTGCTAGCTAACGTTAGTTAGACAGTGCTAGCTACTAGTAGTTAGCTAGCTAGCTATGTTAGCTAGTTAGTGCAGCACATAGGAGCTAACGTTTTACGTCTGCTATAAAGTTAGCTCCATAACCTAACATGATAGTATTCACTAGCATTAATAGCAACTAGTTGGCTTGCTAAAATGACCAACAATTTTAAAAATGTCTGGATGCTAGCTAACTAATCAGCAAACTAGACTGATGTTACACTACACTAATTTGACAGAGCGGTGTGCTGCTTTGGCATTTTGTCTCCCGCTCAAAACCTAAAGTTGTAGCTAACGTTAGCTCATATCTAACTTGACAGTACTCTGTCTTGGTCCGACCATATTGATATTGTTTGTAGAATGGGTGGAGCAGTAGCTGCGGTGAGAAAATGTACCACTGCACACACACACACACTTTAGCATGGTGTTCCCAGCGAGAGGCGGGATGATCAGTGACTGTATGTTAATGTGTTGAGCGGTTCTAGTGGTGGCGTGAACGATTTTCTCTCTGTTCTCCTCCTCCTTGCCAGTAGAGGAAGGTTAATCATACTGTCTAATTAATCTATTCTGGGAGAGAACAAATACAGCACCCACTCATCACTTTAGGGCGTGTTTGCATATATGTGTGTATCTGTGTGTCGGTCAGTCTGTGTGTGTGTGTGTGTGTGTGTGTGTGTGTGTGTGTGTGTGTGTGCGTGCGTGCGTGTGGCTCTGTTTAGGAACTGCAGTGTGTATGTGTGTGTACATTTGTGTGTGTATTTGTGTATTTGCCGAGATACAAAAATCACAAACAAAATAGATTTAAATAAAAATGATTTAAAGATAATTAAAATAGCAACCGTTATTAAATAATTAATAAAATCCTATTTGCACTCTGAACAATTACCATATTAAACAATTGAAGCTAAATCCATCTAGCAGCATCCTTTTGGCTTGAAACTGGGGTTCTGACCTTGGACTACAGGTCCTGCCAAGCTATGGTTTTGGCTCTGCTATAAAATAGCATCAGCGGGCTTTGAATATCAGCCAATCTCTAAACTCACTGACATCTAGCTAGAAACTGGCACTACTCTCTTCATTTCCACCACCCCCCTCCTGAGGTTCAATACCCTATTACCCTCTGCATACCCTGACTTCATGAAGTAACACCAACCTATGATCATGACTTAATGAAGTAACGCCCCCTCATGATAATGACTTGATGAAGTAACCCCCTCATGATGATGACTTAATGAAGTAACACCCCCTGATGATAATGACTTAATAATGAAGTAACACCGCCTCATGATAATGACTTAATGAGATAACACCCCCTTGTGATAATGGCTTAATAATGAAGTAACACCCCCTCATGATAATGACTTAATTAAGTAGCACCATCCCATGATAATGACTTAATAATGAGGTAACACCGCCTCATTATAATGACTTAATGAGGTAACACCCCCATGATAATGACTCAATAATGAAGTAACACCCCCTCATGATAATGACTTAATGAAGTAACACTCTCTCATGACTGACTTAAAGGTACCCCGAAGAGTTTATTTTTGGTTACGAAACAGTCTCATTTTAATGTGGGTGAATCTACATGGGGCGGCTGTAGCTCAGTTGGTAGAGCGGGTCATTCAGTGATCGAAGGGTCAGTGATTCGAATCCCAGCTCCGACTGTCCACATGTAAAAAGTGTCCTTGAGCAATACACCTAACCCCAAATTACTCTGAATGAGCAGGTTAGCACCTTGCATGGGACCTACCGCCATTGGTGTGTGAATGTGTGTGTGAATGTGTGAATGAGAGGCCATTGTAAAGTACTTTGAGTGCCCGCTAAGGTGGAAAGCGCTATATAAGTGCAGTACATTTACCATTTACATTACCCACACTTGTTTGTGTGTCCATTTTCAACAAATGTCGTTTCTTGTATGTAGTTTATTTTTAGATTATTATTTCGTGGTCGGGCCGTCCAGAACTTCCTTGGAATGACGAAACGATTTACTGCAGTAGCCTACGCCGCTGACAAGAGACAGCGTGAGCAAATATGACCGTTATATATTGTCAAAAGTAACGTTACTAGTAAGACCTATGTAATTACCTCGTCGGTGGTCATCGTTCTGTCTTCAAAACACCTGGCTCAGGTAGCTAAGTTTTACGACAGTAAAACACACATGATTGATCTAGTTGGATTATCTGTATATGAAGATTTGATGATATCAGAGCAGGTATTGTTACAAAATCAGAGAGAGTGAGATACTGCAGAGAGGGATTGAGAGAGAGAGAGATGGAGGGAGAGAGAGCGATAGAGAGGGTGAGAGAGAGATAGAGAGGGAGAGAGGGAGAGAGAGATGGAGAGGGAGGGAGAGAGAGGGGGAGAGATCAAGAGAGGGAGAAGGAGAGAGAGGGAAAAAGAGAGAGGGGGAGGGAGAGAGAGAGAATCTTTGGAATATTTCAGTCTTTCATTTGCAATGTGTCATAATCAGTTTTAGGGAGGTGGAGTGGATGAGTGAGGGAGAGACGTACGTGTGTGTGTGTGTGTGTGCCTGCCTGTGTGTGTGTGTGGTGATGTATTTAGTATTCCTGTCATAACTCCTTATCGACTCTGGTCAGTAAATATCAGAGCCGACAAGGCCCAACTGTCCCATCCCTTGGAGATAAATCAACAGCAACTCATCTACACCTGCCACACACACACACACACACACACACACACACACACACACACACACACACACACACACACACACACTCACTCACACACTCTCTCTCTCTCACACACACACACACACACACACACCACACTCATGCTCAGGCGTTCACACACCAGGCTGCCTTCTGATTGGCCTATAGGCTGAGTCCTCCACAGCGTGGAAGACAGTGTTGTCACAATGCGGACGTTGAGAGTTCCAGGGCAGAGCTTGTCATCTATGGAATGCTAACAGTAGCTGACTGTCTCGCCCTGAAACAAAACACACTGGCGATGAATGACAGGTCTGATCACGTTTGGTTTCTGCTTCTCCCAAACACATCAAAGCTTTCATCTCCAATCTCCCCACTGGCCTGGAAAGAGAGACATGGGAATGTCCCAATCAGATAAAGCTGCCTGCTAGAACACTACATCTCTCTCTCTCTCTCTCTCTCTCACACACACACACACACACACACACACACACACACACACACACACACACACACACACACACACACACACACACACACACACACACACACACACACACACACACACACACACACACTCTCTCCCTCTCTCTCCCACTCCCTCCCTCTATCAATTCAATAAACTTGCAAGATTGGCAGGAAATACTCAGTACGTATACTGCCAAAGCATAGAACAAATTAAATAACAAACAATCAAAAAGAGACGATAACAACATACATATAAATAAGAAATGCTATAATAGATGGTAATAATAAAAATCACAATGTGTATATGTATATTTGTTTGTGTGTGCATGCGTGTGTGTGTGTGTGTGTGTGTGTGTGTGTGTGTGTGTGTGTGTGTGAATATATGCGTGTGCTGTGTGTGTCTAGGTCACTCACTGTTGCAAGCATTGGAACTGATGTGTCCAGACGACAAGACCTATCTTAATTTATCAGACATTATTTAATGTAATTTCAATTCACAGCTACTTCAGTGGCATGACTAGCTTCCGTCCTACCAGTCCTGAACAGAAACAAGCCAGCCACGCACATAAGCCAGGCTGGACCTGGCCTGGTTAGTTTTGAGAGGTCATTAAGCCTGGAATTACAGAGTTAAACTTGTTAAAGTAAATGTTACTTATTTCATTGAATGCTTTACGGTATAGGAGGAAGTGAACAGATGTTCTGTTTGAACCTAACCTGTCGAACAGTGATCACATATTCTATTGTCTTTTTGTTGCCATGATTTTTTGTGTCGTCCTTTTTCGATTGCCAATTTGTGGTCACTGAGCCTGTACATGGTTAGGATCTGTCTCTGCTTTCTATCTCTGACAGTAGAGAGATATTCTGCCAATTTATAATCTATTTTTAGGGCCAGATAACATTGTAATCTACTTTGGCTTTTAGTTACTTCTTTCCAATGTTCCAAAGATGTTTCTTTACGTTGTGTTATTATAATAATAATAATAATAATAATCTCTCCCTCCCTCTCTCTCTTTCTCCATGCTCCTGTCCGTGTGTCTGCTTTCGTCGTCTGGCGGCGCCGGTGGGCAGAGCCCGTTACTCCCTGTCTGGGAGTTTGAGGCGCGGACCTTGCCGCTCCGGGAGAATCCTCCCAGCCACTGGTGTTTTGGTCCGCATTTCAGCAAACCCCGAATTGCGATAGGGAGCAGAATGCGTTGTTTCTCCCCCCCCCCCCCCTTTTTCCCTTCATATTATGAAAGTTGAACTTGTAAAGAACCCACTTACTATAACAGACAACAGTTTTAGGTTCAGGAAATATGAATAATTAGTCCGCAAACTAAGCTTGTTTTTGTCTGTTTTCCAGCCCCTTTAGCCGCCTTTAGAGGCGGGCTGATTGATTAGCATCAATTAGCATGTTTGGTTTCATTGGTGATTGCTTCCGGATTCTCCACCCCCCACACCTCCCATAAGAACAACACGCTGGTTTTGTTTACATTCAATTTCAAGTCAAACCATGGATGCTGCACCTTTGTCAACACCGCTTGACATATCGACAATGGAGAACTTATGGATTCGCAACTAAAGGACTACTAAAAAATGACCTTGCTCTCCTTGGGGACCAAATCACCAGCGGCTGTCACATATTTCATTTGTTTCTTTACGTGTCTGTGTCTCGCCCTCGTTGTCGCTAACCAAGCGTGACACCTGGGACGTCGGCCGACTCGCCACGCCGCGGTCAGGTGTCGGCGCGTGGGCTGCAGCCGTGCACGTATGAAGAACATATGAGACGTTTTGTCATGAAGCCCTGATGGAGGCCAGGGGAAAATATGACTTTCATTAGAGAGAGGTGGAGGAGGAGAGGGAGGAGAGGAGGGGAGGGGGAAAAGAACACAGAGGAGAGAGAGGGAGGGAAAAACAAGAGAGGAAGGGGGGGAGTGAGAGAAGGAGGGAGAGAGTGAGGGAGGGAGAGAGATGGAGGGAGGGAGGTAATAATGGATGTGGGACTTGTGGAGGTGACCTTGTACGGGTTGCAGCTGCCTAGTAGTTACGCACAACTGCAGACCTTTGAGCCGTGGTCTGAGTTTACAAGGAGATCCTGTAAAAGGCGTAATGAGCCCTAGTCTTGAATAGCCAGACCTGTCTTTCTCTCCACACCTCGTTTACTCTGAGCCAGCCAGCGCTGGAGAAAGGTCTGACTGGACTCATCACCATTCAGGGATAAAGGGAAACATTCTTTTGTTCATTTAAACTCTTACAGGTGGTGGGGGGTCTTTTTCTGCAAGACCTGGGGCCTCATTTATCAAAAAGGGTGTAAATTCAGGTGTAAAAGATGGCGTACGCCGAAAACGAGAAAAAGGCGGACTGCCGCGTACGCAGAAAATATTTCTATCTATTAAGCTTCTATCTATCAAACATGCCGTACACGCTGCTGCGTCGATTTCTCAATGATAAATCCCTCGGTGTCCTAGATGAGTGCGGGCGTGAACGTGCCTCATGTTCCGCCCTCTACACGCCCAAATTCAACCGTATATGGTCAAAACCATGACAATGCACAACGTGGTTCACCGGAAGAAACCGGCATAAAAAGGTAGCGTGGTGCACAGGCAAGACAATTACATTGATGGAGAAGCGCGGACAAAAAATGTTTTTTTCGGAGATGGAGGTGCATGTGCTTGTGAGGTCCACGCGAGGAAAAAAAATCCTCTTCGAAAGGTATTCTAGCCTACCTTTGTCTGATTGCTCATACAGTTTAGGTAGCCTACTGTAGGTTTCGTGCATCTTGTATTTGGCGTAGGCTACACGGACATTATGTATTATGTGGCTGTGAGGAAAGCAAACATTCCAAACATTCTGTGGTAGGCTATGATTGATTTAGGACCAATAACATAACATCTGATAACACAGATGATCACTTCATAATGTTGGACCACATTAAACATTTTCTCCTCTGGGAAATTAAGACTCTCTCATCTAAATCACCCGGTAAATCACACTTAAGTATTTATTTGTCTGCCAACAGAACAACATATCAAATGAATATGGCTACACAATAAAATGTTTAATGGAAAATAAAGTTTACAGACAAACTCAAAGAAAATTACTGAAATTGTTTCCCCAGACTCTGACGTGGGGTGGGATTCAGAGAAGGAGGAGTCTGCAGTAGTGGTCCTTGACCTGACGGTCGTGCCCCCACCGGTTGCAGCCTCCACCTCCAGCGCCATGACCTCCAGCGCCTCCATCCACAGCGCGTCGGCCTTCTGCGCCACCTCCACTGCCCACGCCTCCACCTCCGGCTGCCAGCGTGCTGGAGGCCCAGACGGGGACCCTAGAGGCCCAGAGGGACATGGCAGAAGGGATTGGGGCAGTTGTGCAGCAGTTGGTGGAGGTCACCACACTACTACACCACCAGAGCCAACAGGACATCCTCACTGCACTTCATTCCCTCACACATGCTGTCACAGACCTCACACAGTCACTCACTACCACACTCACGGACCTCACACATTCACTCACAAACGCACTCACACACCTCACACAGTCACTCACCAACAGACAATAAAATGGTAACAATGTGAACCTTACTTGTTTGTGTCTTCATAGCTGGCGCATGACCTCAGTGTGGGCCCTTTGGCCCCGCTGGTAACCCTCATGACAGGGAGGGGGCTGAGGGCTTGGGTCCTCATTTTGTGGTGGGGTCTTGACTGGTTCTCATTCTTATCAGCTTTGTATATGTATCTTGGCAAACATAACACAGGATGATGTACAAGGAGGGGACAGATACCTAGTGAAAGTACTATTGGTTGCTAGTAAAAAGACAATAACGAGGGCTTGGTATAAGGTGGAACCCCCAACCAAGGAGCAGTGGCTGGGTGTTGTGGAGGAGATTTATGTTATGGAGAAGTTCACGCATGCATTGAGGATACAGGAAGGAAAGTTTGAAGGGAGATTGGAAAAATGGATAGATTATAGAAGGAAGTGTGATGATGAGTAAGAGAAAAGAGCTGCATTGTGACTTGATGGAAGTACCCATAAGCTGTTATTGTTTGTTTTTATGTTTTATTGTATTGTCGTTGTATGGATGGAAAATGCAAATAAAGATTAAAGTAAAAAAGAAAAAGAATATGTATCTTGGCATATGCACTCACCAACAAGCCAGCCGTCACGCGCAGCGCCTGCCTCCAGTCTAGCCCCTACCTTGCTGTGCGCCAGGATGAATGAGTCATGCGTGGAGCCAGGCCACCGTGCCACTACACTCTATCTAGTTCTAGTGCCGGATTCATTTAGGCTCGCATTACGCACAGGAGGACTGTCATTTATATGCTTACCAAACAGCAAACAGGTCCACATGATCACATATTAATGACAATCTAATTGGTCAATTATTGCCGTTTGATGGAGTGCCTGCTTTCAATTCTGTCGCCACCGATTGGGCAGTAATAAACAAATGACAAGGCTTATTCTCAAAACCTACATCCGTTGAGTCAGACTTTATGAGCTCTAACCACACACACACACACACACACACATACACACACACACACACACACACACACACACACACACACCAGTAGACCTGGTTAAGCAGCTCTTATAAAAGCGCTATGGTCTTCAGCAAGGTCAGGTCCTCAGACGTGAGAGAGGGTTTCTAGATCACGAATGATTCACTCAGGATCCACTATATCACAATTTACAGTTACAATGCGTGCACAAACACACACACACTTTCATATCACATATCACTTAGTTGTTCAAAGTCCAATTGTGGCACACAATACCTGGATTGTTCTCATCAGATAAATGTGGCCATTAACCTATGAGAAGAGCTGGAGAGAGAATGGAGAGAGAGAGTGAAAGAAAGAGAGAGAGAGAGAGAAAGAGAGAGAGAGAGGTAATTGAATGCGGAGAGGGTTATGGGAATTCTACTAAGTGTTTAGATGGTCCATATGGCTGATTACAGTGCTAATGGCCAAGGCCTCAGAACGTGACTATGGGTATGGGCACGTTTATGTAAATGTGTGCGAGCGTGTGTCTCTATCACGCGTGGCGTGCAGAAGAGGCTCCTGAACTACTCTGGGTCTCTCCAACCAATCTTCTCCCAGCCATTTGTTGCTACCGTGCCTTCCTCTCTGAATGACTGGCAGACAAGATGAGGACAGAGATCACAGTTTATTTGGACCCCCCCCCCCCCATTAGTGGTTACCACGGTAACAGCTACTCATCCCGGGGCTTCATCTAAGGAGTAAACGAGGACAGATGCTCAAGTTGAGTGCGGTATTGCAAATGGAACAGTGGGTCTAAGCACTGCAGAATTTTTGTTGTTGTGGTTGTTAATTTGTTGTACTTTTTGAGGGAGCTGTGGTTGAGTGTTGTTATGCGCGCTTGAGATTGAGAAGTGGTTCGCCAACACTGCGGAAGGTTTTTTTTCCCATTGGTCAGTTTGCTTCTCACAGACGAGCCGGTAGCGTTGGCCAATCGCAGGGCTCTGCGACGGCAGGTCTCCGTGGTAACCGTTAACCGAGGCAGCCTGCCGGTTGATGGAGGTGTATTTTGACGACTGGGAGG
>NC_140246.1:5795767-5798267 GCF_949987555.1 Borostomias antarcticus
GTCAGTGTATAAATTAAAAAGTGCTGGGGATAGGTTACAATCTTGATGAACTTGATGGCATTGTTTAACAAATGCTTCTTTTTTTTGGTCCAATTTTTACGCACACATGTTTTCTGAATACTTTGATTTAACTAAATCATATATTTTGCCCCCAATACCTTTTTGGAGCAACTGGTATAAAAGACCATTATGCCAGATTGAGTCTTTCTTAAAATCAACAAAGCAAGCATATATTTTTCCTTTATTTGTTTGGTGTACATGTTTTTGAATTAGTATGAAGGGTAAATATATGATCTGTGGTTCTATGTTTGTGTATAAAGCCACTTTGAGATTTGCTTAATACACATTTTGTTTTCAATGAGGAAAGATAATATTCTTGAATGTATTATGCTACAAAATAGTTTTCCTAAATTAGAGTTTAATGCCCCTATTATAATTGGGCTCTAGATTGTCTCCATTTTCTCTAGATTGTCTCTCCCTCTCTCTCTCTCTCTCTCTCTCTCTCTCTCTCTCTCTTACACTCTCTCCCTCTCTCTCTCTCCCTTACACTCTCTCTCTCTCTCTCTCTCCCTCCCTCCCTCTCTCTCTCTCACTCCCTCTGTATCAGGAGTGTGTGGAGGAGATATTGGAGGGACTGCCTAAGCTGGGTGAAGATGTATGGGCTTCACTGGACTCTAGTCTTTCCCTTGGTTGAACTGAGTGCTGCTGTTCAACAGCTAACACCGGAGCATGTCCCGGGCATAGATGGTCTTCCTGCAGTTCTACCAGCACTTTTTGGGTTTGTTGGGGTCGGACCTTTATGAATTTTTTAAAGAATGTTTTAATCAGTTAGGGTTAGGGTTAGGCTACTCTGTCTGGATTACAAAATCATAGCAAAGTGCCTTTCTAATAGACTGAAAGACTGCGTGGGGAGCATTGTGCACTGTAGCCAGACATACTATGTACCTGGCCGGACTATTATGGATAACCTGTGTCTGATCAGGGACATGATTGATTTATCAAAGCTACAAGATTTGAATGTTGGTCTTTTTTCTGTTGATCAGGAGAAAGCCTTTGACAGGGTTGATCATGGTTACCTGTTTAAAACTCTTGAGGCCTCTGAGGTGGGCAAGAATGTGTGTATGTGTGTGTGTGTGGGAGGGGGGGGGGGCTTATTCGCCCAGTGGGGGCCCATAGGGGGATCAGGCAGGGGTGCCCCCTATCCGGGTTGCTTTACACCGTGGCCATAGAGCCCCTCCTGGCCGGGCTTAGAAGAAGACTGACAGGGCTGTCCTTTGCAGGAAGGCAATAAGGGGTCTCCTTAGCTGTGTCTGCATATGCAGACGACATAACAGTGTTTCTAGAACACCAGGATGATGTCCAGGTACTCTTAGAGGGCCTTGCAGTCTATGAGAATAGAGCCAAGAGTTACAAGTAGCCGTCCCTTCTGTCAGAAGGGAGAAACACTTGAGCACCTATGGTTGAGATGTCCCAGATTGGTGCAGTTGTTTCAGTTAGTAAGGCAGTGGATGGTAGGGCTGGGGGAAGACTTTGAGTGGACTTTGAAGAGTGCAGGTTCATTCTTGGTCCAAGCTACAGTGGTCCACTAAGCAAAAGGGTCAGCCTGGTCAATTTCCTGTTTGCGGAGGCTAAAATGGGTATCTGGTTGACGAGGAGAAACAAGATCAAAGGGGCGGGGTCTGTGATTCAGAGTTAATGGTCTGGAGGCTTGTGGCAGCTCGACTCGAGTTCACATACTATGCAATGACCTCCAATGTGGAGTTCATGGGCAAGTGGGGGGTGGGGAATGTTTTATGCACAGTAGAAGATAACGATCTAATTCTGACATTTTAAAGTGTTTTGTATGTGTGTGATTTATATGTATATGTGTGTGCTGTTGTTGAATATGTGCAGTTGGTTAAAATTTTTCATTAATACATTTTTCTTTGGCGGAATGGCCTGATCCTTGAAGGTCCTACTAATTGAGGCAATAAAGAGAGTGCTAAAGGTCTCTCTCTCCCTCTCTCTCTCTCTCTCTCTCTCTCTCTCTCTCTCTCACTCCCTTTCTCTCTCTCTTTCCCTCTCTCTCTCTCCCTCTCTCTCACTCCCTTTCACTCTCTCTCTCCCTCTCTCTCTCTCATCGCGGACTACTGATATTGTCACCCTGGTCAGTCTCTGTCCTCCACACTCCTCACCTCCATCCCAGATGTATGCGTAGTAACAGCATAGCTCTCACATGTGTAAGTGAAAGGTGGGCCATCTAACGCAGGGTTCTCCCAATCCCCGTCACAGCTCGGCCAGCCCTACCGACCTGGAATACATGCATACTAAAAACCTCTCTCTCACAGAATCCCTTCAAACTAAAATTAGATCACACGTTTTGCATACTTGAAATACCCTTCCCCCACTCCCTGCACACACACACACACACACACACACACGTACTCAGGCCTTCGCCTTTGAATGGCCATTCATTTTTCATGAAAGGAAGAGCTTGCCGATCCAGACATTTCATCTCGGA
>NC_140246.1:5800767-5805767 GCF_949987555.1 Borostomias antarcticus
ACCACCGCTAGCCGCCTCCCTAAAAATCACCTTATTTCGTGCCCCCCCCCTGCCCCATTCCAGCTCTGCAATAACAAACGACTTTAGGGCCCCTCCATGTTTCATTTGAAGGTGCCCGATGAGG
This sequence comes from Borostomias antarcticus, assembly GCF_949987555.1. Taxonomy (NCBI): domain Eukaryota; kingdom Metazoa; phylum Chordata; class Actinopteri; order Stomiiformes; family Stomiidae; genus Borostomias; species Borostomias antarcticus. The sequence continues at coordinate 5,800,892 of NC_140246.1, forward strand.
GCCGGGGGCCAACAGATGAAATCACCATTAGAAAGTCCAGTGTTGTCTCCATGTTATGCACCAGAACCGCTACGACGCGCTTAGAGCAGAGTTTGGCTGCCGCGGTATTCTCTGCACGTATGGTGCGTACACCCTGTGTAATTAACCGCAGGCGGAGCTGGGACTGGAGCGGGGCCACGGGGGGCCCGGAGGCACAGCAACGTGCGCTTTGTTTACACGGCCGCGCCTGCGCCATCACGCCGCTGTGCCATTCCTGATGTTTTTTTTTTTCTTGTGCCTCTGACTGAAGAAGCCAGAGAGAGAGAGAGAGGGAGAGAGAGGGGGAGAGGGAGAGAGAGATTGAGAGAGAGAGTGAGAGAGTGAGAGAGAGAAAGAGGGAGAGAGAGAGAGGGAGAGAGTGAGATAGACCTTTTTTGACCTTTAGTAATCCCTTTATTGGCGCAATTAAATTAAATTAAATTAACTAAGGATCTATTCTAAGGATCAGGCCATTTCACAGCGTAAACATATAAATGATCAAAAAACAAAAAACAAAACCAAGTGCACATCTTCAACAACACATATAGCACACATAATAAAGCCAGCAGTAGCATATTATTATCTACTGTACCTACCGTCCCAGAGATGTCAATGTCCAGCATTCTGAGGAGGAAGAGGTGTTTATCATACCCCCCCCATCTTATGCAGCATGGCACAGGCCATTCCAACCCACTCAGGCTGCTCTTCCTGGTAGAGAAGGTCTCAACCAATGGTGCCTAGACCAGAAAAAGTTAATCAGTCTCTTTTGCACCTCCCTCAGAAGCTGGTCAGGCGGCTCCAGCACGCTGAACCGGTGCCAGAGCATCGAGGCGACCAGGTTGCTCACCACCAGAGTCCCCCTGTTCCACAGCTGTGGCAGGACCCATGTCCAGTGAGAAAACCGAGCACATCTATTCCAAGAGTCCCTTCTTACTTTCAGACTCCCCAGATAAACCCCTAAGCACTTAAGGCCCTCCCTGCTCCACTCCAGCCCTGCTGGTAGGGTGAGGCGCCTCTGGTTTCCCCACTGCCCTAGCGCAAACCCCTCACATTTCTCCCAATTAACCTTGGCCGACGAAGCCTTCTCGTAGACTGCAAGGCCCTCTAAGAGTACCTGGACATCATCCTGGTGTTCTAGAAACACTGTTATGTCGTCTGCATATGCAGACACAGCTAAGGAGACCCCTTATTGCCTTCCTGCAAAGGACAGCCCTGTCAGTCTTCTCCTAAGCACGGCCAGGAGCGGCTCTATGGCCACGGTGTAGAGCAACCCGGATAGGGGGCACCCCTGCCTGATCCCCCTATGGGCCCCCACTGGGCGAATAAGGCCCCCCTTTCCACCTTTAATGTGACTGCAGTTTCTTTGAGAGAGAGAGAGAGAGAGAGAGAGAGAGAGAGAGAGAGAGAGAATGAAAACTTTTTAGCCGACTCTTGTGGGTAGTGGTTCAGAATGAGTTTTGACATTTCGGCAGCAGGGAAGTGTGAGTAGTGAAAGAGCATCAGGGTCTTTAATCTTTAAACAGGTTCTACTCTAATGTTTAAACAGGTTCTACTCCCTCTAATGTTTAAGGTTCTACTCTCTCTCTGTCTCTCTATCTCTCTAATATTTTAACAGGTTCTACTCTCTAATGTTTAAAGAGGTTCTATTGTCTCTAATGTTTAAACAGGTTCTACTCTCTCTGTCTATTTCTCTCTAATGTTTAAACAGGCTCTATTCTCTGTCTCTTTATCTCTCTCTAATGTTTAAAAAGGTTCTACTCTCTCTCTCTCTCCATCTATCTCTCTCTAATGTTTAAACAGGCTCCTCTCTCTAAGAGGGGACCAACCTCACCTCTCCAACCCCACCCTCTCTTCCCTCTCTGCTCCCCCCTTCCTCTCCACATCCCACCTTACCTTACCCAACCTTCCTCCCCTCTCCCCTAACGAGGTCTTCAACCTTGTTACATCTGTTACCATGTCCCCTCTACTCTCCTTCAGTCTGTTGCACCTGAACCCCTTCCCTTCCTAACTCACCTCATCAATGTGTATCTTGTATTAGGATGCTTTCCCTCCGCTTTCAAGACTGCCAGAGTCACCCCCCTTACTGAAAAAAACATCTCTTGACGTCAAAAACTACAGACCGGTTTCCCTTCTATCCTTTCTATTGAAAACACTTGAACGTGCTAGCTCTAACCAACCATGTTCATATCTCCACCAGAACGACCTCCTGGACCCCCACCAGTCCGGGTTCAAGGCTGGCCACTTGATAGAGACTGCCCTCCTTGCAGTGACAGTCACTCCATGCTGCGAGAGCAAACTCTCTCACCTCCATCCTGATACTCCTGTCAGCAGCATTTGATACGGTAGACCACCAGATCCTCCTCTCCACCCTCGAGGAGAAAGGCGTCACTGGCTCTGCTCACTCACTGTTTTCATCCTACCTGACGGGTCGCTCCTACCAGGTGACATGGAGAGGGTCGATGTCGGAACCTCATAGTCTGACTACGAGGGTTCCACAAGGGTATGTCCTGGGTCCTCTCCTTTTTTCCCTCTACACTACATCTCTGGGTTCTGTCATTCACTCGCATGGCTTCTCCAATCACTGCTATGCCGATGACACCCAACTGGTCCTGTCATTTCCCCCTTCTGACACACAAGTGGAGGCAAGCATAGCTGGGTGCTTGGCTGACATCTCGGAGTGGATGGCGCCACACCACCTCGAGCTCAACCTGGACAAGACTGAGCTGTTGTTCCTCCCGGGGAAGGGCTGCCCGCACCGGGACCTAGCCATCTACATTGAAGACACAGTGGTGACGCCGACTCAGACTGCGAGGAATCTGTGTGTGACCCTTGATGACCAACTGTCGTTTCCTTCACATATTGCATCCTACATTACATGCTCTTGCAGATTCCTGCTCTATAACATCAGGAGGATTCGCCCTTTCCTCACTGATGAAACGGTGCAGGTACTCATCCAGGCCCTGGTCATCTCCCGCCTGGACTACTGCAACTCCCTCCTTGCTGGGGCCCCGGCGTCAGCCATTAAACTCTGCTGCTCGCCTGATGTTCAACCAACCCAAGTTCTCCCACACAACTTCCCTTATCTGTTCTCTACACTGGCTCCCTGTAGCAGCTCACATCCAGTTTAAAACTCCCACAGGGCAATGAAAGGAACAGCTCCCTCCTGCCTCCAGGCCTTGGTGAAACACTACACCCCCTCCTGACCACTACGCTCTGCTACCTCGGGGCGACTGGAGTCGCTGTCCATCTTTCGCCGCAGGCTCAAACCTACCTCTTTAAGAAGTTCAACCACGATCCTCCCTCTTAAGCTCCTACTGTATTTTTATATTGCTATTCTTGCACTTTGCCTTCAGCGCTAGATTATGGGCTTAGTCACTTGTTTTAGAAAGGAGATGTACTTGTGAGTTCTGGAAAGTAGAAGTGCATTTTCTTTTCCTACGTTAAATGCTGTTTATTATAAGTTGCTTTGGATGAAGGTGTCAGCTAAATGTCTGTAAATGACTAATGTAAACAGGTTCTGCTCTCTCTCTAAAGTTTGAACAGGTTCTACCTGTACTCTCTCTAATATTTAAACAGGTTCTACTCTCTCTAATATTAAAACAGGTTCTACTCTCTCTAATGTTTAAACGGGTTCTACTCTCTCTAATATTTAAACAGGTTCTACTCTCTCTCTAATGTTTAAATAGGTTCTACTCTCTCTAATGTTTAAACAGGTTCTACTCTCTCTCTCTCTAATGTTTAAATAGGTTCTACTCTCTCTAATGTTTAAACAGGTTCTACTCTGTCCAATGTTTAATCAGGTTCTACTCTCTCTAATGTTTAAACAGGTTCTTCTTCTCTCTCTCTAATGTTTAACCCAGTCCTACTCTCTCTAATGTTTAAAGAGCCTCTACTCTCTCTCTCTCTAATGTTTAAACGGGTTCTGCTCTCTTTCTGTCTGTCTTTCTCTCTCTCTCACTCTCACTCTCTCTCTTTCTCTGTTTAAACCAGTTCTACTCCTCTCTCTCTCTCTCTAATGTTTAAACAGGCTCTCCTCTCTGACTGTCTCTCTATCTCTCTGTTTCTCTCTCTCTAATGCTTAAAAAGGTTCTCATTCTCTCTCTGCCTGTCTCCCTCTCTCTTTCTCTCTCTCAATATACAATCTATCTTATACATATATATAATCTTATTCTCCCTCTCACCCACCCCTCTCTCTCCCCTGAGGAGGCCCACAGTGTGGGAGGTGTATGTTGCAGACTGCAACTGCAGCCGGATGAGTCACTATGTCACTATAGCGGTGTCTTTGGTGTGTGTGTGTGTGTGTGTTTGTGTGTGTGTGTGTGTGTGTGTGTTTGTGTGTGTGTGTGTGTGTGTGTGTGTGTGTGTGTGTGAGCGTGTGTGTGCGTGTGTGTGCGTGCGTGTGTGTGCTAGAGACAGAGTGAAATGCGGGCTGATTATCCTGACAGTAAACCAGATATGCTCTTCTCCTTTTCTTCTATTCCCTCTATTCTGTCGTTCCGGTTCTTTTGTACTCCTCCTCCGGTTTCCAGGGTCTGGGAGAAAGAGCTGACATGGCTGTGAAGAGATAGTCTGCCCCACTGATTGTCATTCCATCCGTCCATCCACAGTACACAAAGATGTGTCTGAGTCATACCCCACCTGTGTGTGTGTGTGTGTGTCTGCAAAGAAACTCATTTCAATAGAGAGACTGAGCGAATTCAAATGCACCAGGTATTCAGGTTTGACTTTCACCCGGGCCACACATCCAATTCAAACACACCGTCAGGGGGCTGTACCTGAGTCCTATCTACCAGCTGCGCTCTACTCCGCTTTGAAAGTGGCGCGCATGTGTGTGTCTGCTAATTTGATCAGCGCTCTC
>NC_140246.1:5810767-5848267 GCF_949987555.1 Borostomias antarcticus
ATTCTTTTCATTTCTTCTGTTTTCATATTGCCATGTGTTTTTCCATCTATTATTGAATTGTGTTTTCATATTATTTTGATAATTGATTAGTATAACTTCAATAAATATGATTAACTTTTGATCACGTCCTAGCGTCACTTAATTGAGTCAAGACCTCCTCCTTCAGACTGAGATTGATAAATTAGACTATTGATGAAGGTCATCTGTTTCATTGTACAGAAGAGGGTGGTGCCCCATAAGAGTTGATTTAATATATTAAATCCATTTTCCTTCATATTTGTGATGACCAGGGTATAATCATAAATTATACATAGTCATAGTCATATTTCCATAGTTCTAAACCTTAGACTGCTACAAGGGATGAAGAGAGGGAGAGAAAATGAGATTATGATGGTGTCCCAGCCTGCTCTCTGGCTTTTTCAACCCTGTTTCATCCTTACTGTTGTGAAAATGTGAAACGAGTCGACTTGGAGCTCTGCCTAGTCACAGGCCAGAGGAATACCAATGAGTTTGATTCTCTGGGATACAAAAGTGTGTTTATGTGTATGTGTGTGTGTGTGTGTGTGTGTGTGTGTGTGTGTGCGTGCGTGTGTGTGTGTGAGAGAGAGTGTGTGTGTGTGACTGACTAGTGTATGTGAGTATGTGTGTTTGCTTCCGATAAGTAGTTTTTACCTGAGGCAGAGCCAGCTAATCCTTCCTTCATCACACACAATGCATTCTTAAATTGGTTCAGTAGGTACAGTAATAACTCTTAATTTTTATTTTTTCTAGGTACAATAGATTTGTGTATGTGTGTGCATGTGTGTGTGTGGCGTATATTATAACAGTTAAAAAATCTGACAGTTAGCTCTGAGGTGAGAGAAATAGCTAGGCTTTTTTGGGCAAGGCTGTGAAAAACGTCTGGTTGCAAATGTGTCTGGTTGGGGAAGGGAGTTTGTATGTGTGCAAATGTCCCAGACATTTCCTTTTCAACTCCTCTTCCCACAGAAACCATGCGCTTCCATCATCCGCTGCATCCGCCTGTCGGTCAGCAGACGAGGCCTCGGGACCCGGGACGACCTGAGACCACATCAAGGACTGGCTCAGTCACCTGAAGCAATGTCAGGCTGCTTTACTGGGTGGGCAGTGGGCAGTGGTCGGGCACGTTAATGCCTGGCTTCGGGACACCGTGGCTGACAGAGCAGATCTGAGGCCATGAATGCCTGCCCAGTGGGGAGGGGATGAAAGGAGAGTGTAGGGAGATTTTGTTCCATCTGAGCGATGGTGGACCAGGAGAGGGATAGAATGTTTATTTGTCACACAGAGAGACAAACACAGAACACGGTGTAGGAAGGCGGCGGCGCCGTAACACACATGCTCAAATGACGGCGTCCACCAATGAAACTCATCTCTGCTCTTCACCCATCCCATTGTCCTTCCTCCAAGGGCAGCCGGGAGAAGACAGTGGGCAGCATGCAGGGGACGTGTCCCGAGGACCAACCAAGTGCTCCTGTCCGTCTTCGCCAGGGACGGGCAGCGTTAGCGATCTGTTCTTCTGCATGTTTTTTTGTATTGGGTTCTTCTTGGGAGGAAACCCTTGAGAACACGGGGAGCAGGCACGTGCACTCATAGACCTCCAGGGGGGTGAGGGACCCTGCCTTTTTCCCCTCTCATAGAGAAGTGCTTTTTTTCTGCAGGCTCAACCTTTTTTATAAATCAATTCCTGTTGCGCAGAGCCTGCCCTGCCTAACAGATTTTGATTGAATCAAAATATCAGGTTGGAAAAAAAAATTTTTACTCCCTGGCGATGCCCTACCTACACTCTCTCTTGTTTTCCTAGCTACCACAGCGCGCGCACTGTGAGCGAAACAAATGCTTCCGCGCGCGAAACAAACGCACCCGCACGCGCACGCGCTAGGCACTGGATAGCCGTGAGAATCAGTCAGTCGATGTCTTTTTGAGGCAGACAAGCATGTTACAGGTATGTGGCCACTGGCTAACATTAGTAAACATTTTCATTTTCGTTTTATAGTGATATATTGATGTGCTTTACCTTTTGCTAGTACTAGCCCTAACGCGAGAATCAGTCGCTCCCTCACGAGTTTTAATATTGTCTTTGTGTCTGTAGCTAGTTAGCTAATGTAGCCTAATTAGCTAGGTAAGTCAGCTCTCTCTCTCTCTCTCTCTCTCTCTCTATGTCCAATTAAAGAAAATAGGCTACATGTTCTCTAATATCATCATTAAACAGTAACAGTGCAATTTTGTTTGTAGGCTTCTAACTAAACATTCATTATTCTACTGGATTGCTGTAGGTAATGCATCTTCATCACAGTGGCAACCTACAGCCCCCTACCCTCTACTGTGCTCTGTGACAGGAAAGCATAGGTAGGTACAGTTATCACAAATGAACAACCTATCTAGGCCTACTTGTTGTTACCATCAGCTAATGTTCTTTAATGAGTGGGCATACAGGCTAATGGACTTAAACAGTAACAGACAGTGCCATTTTTATTTTATTTTTTAGACCTTTATTTAACCAGGTTAAAAACTCATTGAGATTAAAATCTCTTTTACAAGAGAATCCTGGACAAGAGTGGCAGCAACACAGTTTCCTGAAAAAAAGACATAAAGGTTACGATACACAATTAAACATAAAGGTAACGATACACAATGACAACAAAAAACAACAATAACCGCTACAACAATGACAACAAATGTTACAAGACTAGCTCAAAGCGCAAAATCAGTAATAGTTCATATGACGATCAGTTAACAATTACAACTACCAATAGATTGGGTTTCTATAGCCTTTACAGCACTTTTGAATTCATTTAGAGTGATTCTGTCCTGGAGTTTAAGTGTGTTTTGTAAAGTGTTCCATGTTGAGGGAGCAGAGTACATAAAAGCCTTTTTGCCCATCTCAGTCCGAACTCTAGGAACAGTCATTGTGATAGAGTCCTGGGATCGCAACCCACGAGAGCTACGTTTTTGGCTTAAATACACAGCTAAATAACAGGGGAGTCTGCCCAAAATGGCTTTATAAATAAAACCATACCAGTGAGTTAGCCGTCGTATAGAAAGAGCAGGCCAATTAACTTTAAAATACAGCATACAATGATGAGTGAGGGATCCACAGCCAGTGACAAACCTCAAAGCTCCATGATAAACAGTATCCAACATGTGAAGACAATGGACAGGTGCATACATGTACAACACATCACCGTAGTCTAGGACCGGCAAGAAAGTCACCTCAACCAACCTACGTCTTACACCAAAAGAGAAACAAGCCTTGTTTCTGAAAAAGAAACCTAACCTAGCTTTTAGCTTCTTTACCAGACTCTGTATATGAGGTTTAAAAGTGAGGTGGTTGTCAATTAAATATTCTAAGTATTTATAAGTAGAGACTGCCTCGATGTATTGACCTTGAATGGTAACAATGCTCTGATTAAACTCCAGCTTCTTACTATTAGAGAAGATCCTTAGCTTGTTTTTTTCAGCATTGAGGATGAGGTGGGACAATTGTGTTTGCACTCTGTTAAAAGCATGTTGCAGATAATCAAAGGCTTTACTGAGGGTGGGTGCACAACAGTAAATCACTGTGTCGTCGGCATAGAAATGGAAGGACGCATTTTTAACATCTTCACCCAGAGAGTTTATGTAAACTGTAAATAAAAGTGGGCCTAATAGGGACCCTGTGGGACCCCCTTAGAAACAGTTAAACATTTGACATTAGACCTTCAAACTGGGTAGCCTGTGTTCTGTCTGAGAGGTAGTTAGTGAACCAACCTACAGTATGTTGAGAAAAACCTGTATTGATAAGTCGTTTAATGAGAGTGTCATGGTCTACCGTGTCAAATGCTTTGGATAAATCTAAGAAAAGGCATGCACAATGTTGCTTATTGTCTAGACAGCTGGTAATATAATTTACGACTTTCATAGCCGCAGTTACAGTGCTATGGTTTTTTCTGAACCCTGACTGATGCTTTGATAAAAGAGAATGGGTGTATAAAAAATCCTTAACTTGCTCACTAGCAAGAGATTCCAAAACTTTGGCTAATACACAAAGTTTGGAAATCGGCCTGTAATTATTTAGCAACTTTGGATCCGCCCTTTTTAACAGGGGTAAAACATAGGCAGCCTTCCGGATTTTGGGAATTACATTCGTAACCATGGTCAGGTTGAAAAGATGGGTCAGTGGCTCAGCTATAATATCCGCTGCTAGTTTAAGGAAAGCAGGCTCCAGATGATCTGGACCAGTAGGTTTTCTAGGATTCAGTTGCTTTAAGGCTTTGTGAACTTCAGCTACTGTGACGGGTACAAAGCTAAAAGTCTGCTCTGAAGCCACGGTGACCACATTCTCACCATTTACAGTGACCTCAGTAGGAGAGGGGGCAGAGTTGAATAACAATCCAGAGGATATAAAGTGCACATTAAAACAGTTTAACATGTCATGCTTATCAGAAATGGAGACATTATCTTTTGTTATATTTGAGGGAAGGCTAGTTGAGGCATCACAAGCAGTAGATATGGACTTGATTTCTTTCCAGAATTTTCATGGGTCATTTAAGTTGTTTGTAGTTACAGATAAATAAAAGTCTGCTTTGGCTTTTCTAAAAAGAGAAGTAAATTTGTTTCTCAACTGTCTAAATAGTAGCCAGTCAGCCTCCGTACCTGATTTTCTTGCCTGTGCCCAGGCTTTATTTCGTTCATGAAGCAGGCTTTAGAGCTCTGCTGTGAACCATGGGTTATCCCGCCCCTTTATTCAAATTTTACGGACTGGTGCATGCTTGTTTAGAATTAAAAGAAAGTTGTCATGGAAAATTGACCAGGCCATTTCAACATCATCAATAAGAGCAAGTTTGTTCCAGTCAAATAAAACAAGTCATATAAAAAGCCCTGTTCAACAAACATTTTCATATTGCGCCTTTCAATAATACGAGGTTTACATTTGGGGACCTTAGTATCCCTGACAGCTGCTATTACACAGTGATCACTAATGTCATTTGGAAAGACACCAACAGCTGAATACTTAAAGGGAATATTAGTCAGTACAAGATCTATGAGTGTTGATTTGTCAGGACATTTTGCATTTGGTCTAGTGGGGGAGCCGATTATTTGTCTCAAATTTAAAGAGTCACATTCCGCTTTAAAAGCATCTGATGCAAGCGTCAGCCAGTCCCAATTTAGGCCCCCAGTCACGACAATCTCATTGTAACTGAGACAACAAATTTATCAGTGTTGGCAGTGAATTACTAGGTGCAGATGGAGGTCTATAGCAGCCAACGACCATAAGATGGTGATCCATTGAAATCTCTAGATTTAGGGCCAGGAACTCAAGTTGTTTACAAAGTGGGACTGAGTGCACGAAGTCAACATTGAATCTACATTTGACGTAAATAGCAACACCACCACCTTTTTTGGGACGGTCAGAACGATACACATTATAACCATTGATGCCAATATCCTTGTCATGAACAGATTATTTAGATAACCAGGTTTTTGACAATACAACCACATCAGCATTAGTAGAATTGATCCATACCATTACCATATCCAGTTTGTTGATTAAACTCCTCACATTTAAATGAACAATGTCCAGACCATTTCTACATTTAAAATCAGCTGGGGTATTACACATCATTATGTCGGAATCAATTGGACCAGGGTTAGGCTGTACATTGCCAGATAACAACAAGAACAAAAGAATCAATAATCTTTGTTTATTATTTATCTTGCAATGCAATTTATTTTTACAGTGAATCATGGCAATCAAGCCAATGATAGATCTTTCAGGGAATACATAACAGCTGTTTATAACGTGAAGACAGAGAATACGCAGCAACTCTGTTTGAGTTCCTGAAAGAACGCAATTAGTGTCCGTTCAGGCAAGACCGGTGGAGAGTGCACCATCGCTGGGACACTCTCCCGACGACAGTCGGTATTCCCATAGTCCCAGAGCGAGAGCGCAACGAACAGTACGAGAGAGAAGTTCATTGTCAGTGCCTGTTTAGAACAATAGGGAAGAGAATGAATAGCCGTAGCCTAAAAAAAAATCGATTCTGTTACAAATCGCGATTTTTGTGTGTGACGATATTTAAATCAACATGCTGCTCCAAAATCGATTTTTTTGTTATAAAAAACAACTTCCTGCTAGAACGGAACGCTTCGCGTAGTAGCTAGGTTACGGTTATTATTCAGTCAGAAGTAGGCCTAATGTTGCACGGTATACAATGTGCAGTCAGTGAATGAGTGTAGCCTATGAAGGCTTGGAGAGCGGGGAGAGAAGGGAGAGGAGCCCGGAGTGAGACTAGCAGCAAGCAGGGGGAGGCAGGACAGATCAGAGGAGGGAGACCTGACCGACCTGAGCAGGAGGTAGGCAGGGAGCGCGAGGCAGGCAGCGGCAGCGATGCAGGTAAGCAGCAGGGGGAGTAGGCTATCCATCCAGCAATAAATAAAACGACTTAAAGAAGACCACTCAATTTAGTGGTAGGAGGGCTGCATTCCTTGATTAGGGAAGCAGTTCCTGAGTTCAAACAACTTTAGAGCCAGTTATAAAAACGCGTAAAACTTACGAGACAAGACGAACAAACAAACGTCGAAACATGCGTGCGTCCATCTTGGATCTGAGATAGACCATCTTAGATAGATAGCTTTTCATTTTAACTGTAGGCTTCTATCTTTTGCTATTGCTCGTAGTAATTTGTTTAGAAAGGAGATGCACTTGTGAGTTCTGGCAAGTACTGTAGTGCTGACCAACATTAAAGTCACTTTGGATAAAGGCTTCTGGTAAATTACTGTAAGAGTAAAAATGTGCTGCCACACAACCTAAGTGCCCTTTTTTAAGCTTTCGCCCCTGCCCCTCTAATGGTGCGTTCGTTTATAACTGGGAGGTGGCAAATTGCGACTTGCTACTAGGAATTATTAAATAAAACGCTGCATGAACTCGCACTTCCTCGTCGCAAATTCGGATATGTTTTTCAGCCCCCAGTTGCTCGAATGCACTAGATATAACTAGGTAACTGTGATATAATGGTATATAGCTCGAATGCACACAGGTCGGAGGTAGGTATTTTGCCACTTGCGACTTGCCACCTCCGACCACAAACGAATGCACCATAACATCCAGTCCCTGAAGGGGAGAACATGCAAACTTCGCACAGAAAGGCGCCGGAGACCCTCTTGCTGTGAGGCGACAGTACTGGGTACTGGGCCACTATACAGTAATGCACACTATTCACAACGCAATCTCTTTTACTTCTTGTTCATTTAGCGGACGCTTTTATGTTTTTTTTAGTTTTTTTTAGTTAGTGTGGGGGTTAAGAACCTTGCCCCAGAGTTGGGCTCATGAGCGAAAAATCGCCCCCATTCTTTGCCGATGTGGGGAATTGAAAGGACCATATCTCGAGTTTGGACTGACATGAAGCTATCGACCTAATGAACCATTTCTAGTGTTTTTTTGTGTGTTTGGAGTTAGTGTCAGGGTTAAGAACCTTTCCCAAGAGCACAACGGTCTGCAAGGATTTTCAAGTATCAGCGAACTGCCGCTGGTCACGGCCACGGCGAGTCTAACTACTGGACTACCTGCCTACTGTGTAACCTTAACGTGACGTTCAGTTCAGTTGTCCTGAGCCTTCCCCTCCCTCTCTTGCGTGTGTGTGCCAGTAGTTTGTCATAGTGCGACCAGCAGAGATTCATTCATTCATTCATTCATTCAATTCAACCACACAGCACATGTTCACCAGGGACAGGATGCGTGCCATTTCTACTTCCCTGCCCTTTCCAACTGCCGTGCAAATCCGCCTATTTGACCATCAGTTTGTGTAAACATCCACAGCAGCAATTCTGTTCTTTTTTGTTGTTGCCAGACGAGCAAGTTTTCGTTGGAGAGGAAGTTCTCTGTCCAAGTTTTCGTCTTCGCAAAACCGCCTGGAGAAATGAGGCTGGCATGTGTAGTGGTAGCGAGTAGCTGGTTAACACACTCCTCAAAGGAGCGCTGATAGTCCCTCCAAGGGGGACGTCCCTGTTGGCGCAACTGTCAGTGCATTCGCCTTGCAAGCAGAAGAGCTCGTAAGAGCATGGGTTCGAATTCCGCCCTGGGCAAGCCTAACCTGATGTGCCAGATGGTGTGGTTCGCATAACCATCTTCTCTCTCTTTCTCTCCTTTATCTCTCTTCTCTCTCTCCTCTCTATTTCTCTTCTCTCTTTCTCTCTTCTTTTCTCTCTCTTTCTCTCCTCTCTCTCCTCTTCTCTCTTTCTCTCTCTCTCCTATCCTCTCTTCTCAGCAGGGAGGCACAACAGCCAAGGTTAATTCAGGCCTTCATGCTTCGCATAGCCATTGGAAACTGTTTGGAAAAGGGCAAGCGCTTTCAAAAATACTTGGCACGGGACTGAACCATCCGTCTATCACCATCTATCATGCGCTCCTCGCCGTCGTCACACCTAAACCTGCCCAGCGTAGCTGTTTGTATCTCAAATTCCTCAGAACCAACACTGATCGGCGAGGTCGTTTTCTGATCTGGCACAAACGGATCTCTACGGAAAGAGAAACGAAAATCAGGATGGTCTCACGAGGCGAGGGCAAGCCCTTAACATGGGTCGAACTGAACGAACACAGCGCATACCAAATGTGCTACCGTTACCCTTGTTCTCCGGATGAATGGGTTGTGTAACGCTGTTCTGCTTGGCCATAGCAAAGTATGATGGTGATGATCCCAGAAGCCCAACTTGAGTTTGTTTGTCGTGTCGGCAGGTTGCTGTTGTATAGTTCGTCTTATACAAAACACCATACCAAGAGGCCTTCTGAGGCCTTCTACAGCCTTGGCTCCTGTGAAAACACGCACACACAAACCTACACACTCATTAGGAACCATATTTTGGCCTGCAGCGCTGTTCTCTGTTCCACCTGACGTGTGGACGTTTGGCAAAAGGCTCCTGACCTTGTTGCCTCTCCTGGTGCAGGTTGGCTGATATGTTGACCTCTACGCTCTCTCTCTCTCTCTCTCTCTCTCTCTCTTCTGAGTTCTTTCTCTTAATTGGACGCGGTGGGCTGGGGGGGTGGGGGGCAGTGGGTAGGTAGAGCTAACCCTAACACAACACTACCTGGCTGCATAATTCACTAACCTGCACCAGCTCTGTGCTCCTGACCACAGGCCGATCCATACCCCCCGCCAGCGAACGGACGAGATCAGTAGCGTTTGTTTACCCTGCTTATGAAAGATCAATTATCTAGACGAGTACTGTAGATAACCAGAGGGAGTGTGGGCTTTGGTGTACAGTACAGTACAGTACATCAAACCACGGCACGTTCTCTCCCATTTTCTTCCAGAAGGCCTGAATCAACCTCGGCTATTGTACTGCAGAGAACAGAGGAGAGGAAAGAGAGGAGAGAGAGAAAGAGAGAGGAGATAATGAGAGGAGAGAAATATCGACAACTGTTCATTTTGTTTGGTCGTGTAGGAGCCTATGTTTATTTGCTCTTTCTAATGAATGTTGTTTTGCAATGTCCAAACGCTGCTTTGGCAATATGTACAGTGTTACATCATGGCAACACAGCCAATTTAATTGAATTGAGAAAGAAGAGAGGAGAGAGATAAGAGAGGAGAGAGAGAGAAAGAGAGGAGAGAGAGGAGAGAAAAAGAGAAGAGAGGAGAGAGATAAGAGAGGAGAGAGAGAGAGAAAGAGAGAGGAGAGGAAAAAGAGGAGAGAGATAAGAGAGAAGAGAGGGGAGAGAAAAAGAGGAGAGGAAAGAGGTGAGAGAAGAGAGGAGAGGGAGAGAGAAAGAGGAGAGAAAAAGAGGAGAGAGGAGAGAGAAAGAGAGGAGAGAGGGATGGCGTGAGGGAGTTCGCTATGGCTGTTGTCATGCGGGGGCAGGCTTCTGTTGTAGGGCATTAGAAAGCGCTTGTGGAGGGGATTCTCTGGGCCTGTTGGGATCTAAGGCAGCAGGCTGGCCGGTAAGACTGTCACTCCACTCCAGTAAACGTCTGACGGCCCTTTGCGGCAGATTTCATAGGCTTACCCCCGAATCTGATCCCAAAGCCCTTCTCCCTCACCTCAAAGTTACTGTCATATTGGATTTTTGACAAACTACACTCCGCCCGGGCTATCGCACGTACATACACGCACATGCACATGCACACACACACACACAGGCACACACACACAGACAGACAGGTTGAAAAAAGTCAAATCAGCACTGTCCACAGGAGTGGAGTTTAAGAGTCAAGAATCCAATCTGACAGCAGCTTTGAGGGTAGGTGAAATGGCTTGAGGATCCAATATTTGGGGTGAAGCTTTGACATCTGTCTGGTTTGATAGCGCTATCTGGAGAGAGGCGAGGGAAGGGGAATTGAGTCTCTGTCTGTGTGTGTGTGTGTGTGCGTGTGTGTGTGTATTTGCATGCGTGTGTGAGTGTGTGTGTGTGCGTTTGCAGAGCTCCTAGCTGTCAGTGCTCGGATATCAAAACACCTGTTTAAGGGGAAATTGAGTTCATGGTGTCTATCTCAAACCGTCTGCCTCATCAGGGGGAGCAAGCAGCTCAACCCTGTCCATTCATCATCTGTATTTCATCTGCATCCGTCATACAGTGACTCGGAGGAGAGGGAGACTACTATAGCGAATGTCTTTAAT
Organism: Borostomias antarcticus; assembly: GCF_949987555.1. Classification (NCBI taxonomy): domain Eukaryota; kingdom Metazoa; phylum Chordata; class Actinopteri; order Stomiiformes; family Stomiidae; genus Borostomias; species Borostomias antarcticus. Next base: position 5,821,373 of record NC_140246.1, read on the forward strand.
ATCTTTTCATCATCTCGTCTTGTCTCTTCTGCGTTATCTAGGCACGTGTTCTGGGAGAGAGGGGGGAGCGGGGCTTGGCGGAGGGGGGCGCAGACGGATCCGGCTACCCCCCGCCGCTGGCGCACAGCACGCCGTTGTCAAGGGCGACTGATCCCGCGGCAACGGGAGCATCCTAATGCGGTTCTGTCTCGGTGGGAGGGCTCTACCGCCCCCCCCCCCTGCCCTCTCTCTCGCTGTTTCTATCTCTCTGCCTCCCCCCCCTCCCCCTCCCTCTCTCTCCCTCGCTCTCCCTCTCTGTATGAAAACCACCTACTGCACATAGACACTCAAAAGTCGTTTTTATCTCCCTGTCATTTAAGACTGGAGTGATCATTGTGGTAGTGGAGGGTGTGGTGTACTGTGGTATTATGTAATGTTAGTTGGCCAGGTGGGGACGCCACCACTAGCTTTATCTACTGTAGGTCACCTGTCAGGCGTATAAGGGCAAGAAGACTTCCCTTTGTGTCCCCTCCCCCCTAAACCAGCCATGCTGTCTGTATGGCCCAATCTCAAACCAGCCCCTATCCCCTCGCCCTATCCACTCCCCCTCCGTTTGCATGTTCACGCCGAGCTTCGCCATGTTAAAGTCGCACTGAAATGAAAAAAGCATTCTGTCCCATTTTGGTTCACATCATAGTGTTCACCTATTAAAAGATGTATGTCAAAAAAATTCCAAAATTCTACTTTTGTTGTCCTCTTATATCAAAGTATATAATTTCTTACTTCCTGGAAAACGGTAGGTCACGTGCAATGACGACAGCAGATACCTTTTAGGCCAATAATCTCACGACATCCTACCGTCCATCAACGCTATCCTTCTATCGAATCTGTCTAAAGTTCTTAAAACCCGTCCACTTGTCAATGTTCCAATCAAATTCCTCTAAACATATGTCTCACCCTCATAGCTTGTTTGCGTTGGAAATACGTCAAACTACGGAAGTTAGATGATCTCAAATGTCCGTTTCAGTGCGACTTTAAGGGCCGTGCCAGACCAATTAGCGCAGAGTGGAGTGCGAGCGGACTGTCAAAATAGTGAGCCTGCATCGGTGCGCGCTCCCGATCGCCGAAGCAGGAAGTGCACGTGCCAAAGCGATGCCGGAGGAAACAGCATATAAATGAGAAAACAGCATATAAATTAAAGTTCTTCCGACACCAATTATTTTAGACAGGCTACAGCACTCAAACTGCTATCTTCCTCACATTGATTTCACAGCTTCAAAGAACATCACAGAATGTGGCGTCAAAAGATGAAACCAAAAATATGACAACATCACTTTATCCCTAGAACGCTTGACTTGTCGCATACTCTTAAAAGCCTGTATTCATGCAGTCGACATTAAAATAAATCAAATCAGACAATGTTACAGATAAAGCAGCTGATTAGTTTGCGACATGCAAATGCAAGCCTCTTCACAAAAAAAGGAATGCTGCCAAAGAGGCATGGTAGCAAGTTATTGTTTTATTGATTTATTTGTCTCAAATAGAAGACAGATAGAAGATGAAGATAGGTCTAAGCGAGGGGCCATTTTGTTTGAGTGGTGTCAGTCTCCTGAGGAGCCTGGTTTAGTCCAACGAAGCCAGGTGAAAAGACATAGACGAAGCTGGGGGATATTTTAAAGGAACATTTTATCCCAAAGCCGAGTGCGATTGTGGTAGGAAGGAATAGCTGACTGTGTGGCTGAGTTGAGGCGACTGACTCAAGTCTTCACCATGGGGCCTCTCTTTTGGAGATGTTAAGGGATAGGTTGGTTTGTGAAGTCAATGATGACAGGATTCAGAGGAGATTTCTGTCAGAACCGGATCCTTTGAGAGAGCCCGGACTCGTGCACAGGCCGTGGAAAGTGTTAGCAACGATGTTCAAGACTTGTGCGATCAGCAGACAAATGAGGTTGGATCAACCAGGGATGGTCCAGGGGTCGCAGCGCAGGACTGCAAGCACGAGATACAACAGAGGGGTTGGCTGGTGTGTGTGTGTGTGTGTGTGTGTGTGTGTGTGCACGCGCGCACAGCTGTAGAGTGTGTGATAGTTGGTTGCATAAGACCTATTTATCGTGCAGAGCCCACACTTGGTGTTGTTTGTGTGTGTGTGTGTGTGTGTGTGTGTGCGTGTGCGAGACAGTGAGCTGGAGAGGAAGTGTTTTGTATATATTTGGTGTTCTAATGGACAAGCCCTGTTTATCACCACAGGGACAGCCTCAGTCACATAACTGCTCTCTGTTGGAACACTTTAACATGTTTGTGTTTGTGTGTGTGAGAGAGAGAGAGAGATAGCGATTCAAAGCAATGTGTGTGTGTGTCGGTTTCCTTTGGAGCTCTGTGATTTTCGCCTTGTTTGTGTCGCTGCCCACACACACCCACCCACACGCCCACACCCACACGCACCCACCCACACGCCCACACCCACACGCATACACACACACACACACACACCCTGGCTCTCGTCGCGGCTAGACGTTTCCCCTGTTGATAAACCGAGCCGCCTTCGAAATTAGACCGAATTGAATTATACAGACCACTTTGGGGGGAGGGGGGGGCGCGTAAAGTCCACATCGTTAAATCAATACAATTATCTCGGGTGAGCGGCGTCGCACCGCGCGTGACGCCAAACGTCAACACACGGCGTCGCCCGAGGGTGCGCTAAACGCCAGCACACATGCCCGCACACACATACACACGTGCGCGCCGCCCGCTGTCACTTCGGATAAACAAACATCAACCCGCCATCGATTGCGCGCGCGAGAGTGTGCGTGTGCGCGTGTGATCGTTTGTGTTCTGAAAATCCGATAGAGCTTTAATTAATCCGCGCCACCCTCCCCAGCCCCCCGCTCTGCCACTGTGCCGTGGTTTGGGGGGGGCGGGGCGCTGGGGGGGTGCAGAGAGGTGGCGAGAGAGGTGAAAAAAGAGAAGAGGTAGATAATTAGAAAACACACCTTGGAGCTGAGTGAAATCAATCACCCACGCTGTGTACCCTGGGTAAGACATGTCAGCTTACAAATGGGACTGGATGTGTGTGTGTGTGTGTGTGTGTGTGTGTGTGTGTGTGTGTGCGTGCGTGTGCGCATGTGATAGAGAGAAAAAAAGAGAATGCTTTGCCACCACAGATTGATCACCTGAGATATCATCACACACACATATACTGTACACACACACACACACCCCTCACACACCTTGATTACAAGCTGTCTCTTCGAAAGTATGCACCACATCACTCAGGCTAACACAAGGCCTGGCAGTGATTATTCACCCCAGGTCACTGTAACCCTGGCCAAACATCCCCCCAGCGAATTACCTGCAAAACACACCCTCGTCCAAACACACACTAAACGGCGCTTTGGTTGTTTGACCTACAGAAATAGAGTTCTCCTGGCCCCATGTCTGGGGACGGAACGGCACGGCGATAGATCATGACCGGAACCCGGGCCGCGGAACCCGAAGGAAGCCAGAGAACCCATCAGCGCTGACGGGCAGAAGGTGATTTCTCACAACACAAGTGCATTCGGTCACCCCCCCCCCCCCCACACACACACACCCCCACACACACACACACTCTAAGAAAAAGTGAGAAAGTGACGTGATGTATTACACCGTTGGCCTCGTGAGACCATCCTGATTTGGCGAGCTCACATTCCAGCTCGAAAATCAGTCTGGATACTCTCCCCGTAGAGATCTGGCCAGTCGTCAGTGTTGTTTCGGAGGAATTTGAAATACAAATAGCCACGCTGGGGCGGGTTTGTGACGGCGATGAGCGGTTGTAGTTAGCGCCTGAGACAGCTTACGCTGTGTCAGCGCCCGAGACAGGTTTGGCTGGACATAGATATTACCCTTCTGCAATAGGGGGGGAAAAAATGCAGTATTTCTTTAAACCAATCACAGTCGTCTTGGGCGGAGCCAGCCCCGGACGCAGTGACGGTGCTCTTGCAAAATAGTCTGGATCGAATCTGATTGGTGCCGAGAGAATCTCTCGGCCCGAATCAGATTAATTTGCGTCGCCAGTCTCGCCACTGATTGGGCAGTGTGACAACGAATGACAAGGTTTATTGCCAAAACCTACATCCGTTGAGTCAGACTAGCTCCTGATAGACAGTGATGGGCAAGTATTTTTTGAAAGTGCCCGGCCTTTTCCAAACAGTTACCAGATGGTTATGCGAAGCGAGCCGTCTGGCACGTCAGACGGTCACATCGAGAAGTAGAGCCTGTGAGTGCCTCCTGGCTTCCAGAAAGTTCTCCGGCGGCGGTGGCGTGTGAGCAGCGTTGTGTGAAGAGCCGGAGACAGCGGAGGGCATTATTAATGTGCGCTGGCGGTCTCACCCCCCCCCTTCTCTCGTGGCATCCCCGCACTCTCGTTCTGCTGCGGATTTACGATCGTACATATTCCCACCGGGGCGACGGCTCTGTATAACGCTCTGATTAGCCTCATACCCCCTCGTATAACACACTCCGCCGAGACTGGGAGCACGCCCCGCCCCCCCCCGCCCCCGAAACGCAGACCGCACCGTATTAAGCGTTGTTTCAAGGCTGAGAGAATTGTGTTAGTTCTGACGATTCGAAGGCACTGTGGCCACTCTGGCTCCCGGTCATTTCATACTGTAGGCTTCGCGCTCGCAGATGGAGCAGTTAACTAAAAAAGGTCACATCCGACACGATAACAACCTTCTGCCGCCGTGAATATGTGTCACAAGATTTGGCGCAAATCGGCCGAAACGGGACGTTGAGAGGAGTGAGGAGTTATTAGAACTGCATACAAGTATGAGATGTTGAGTCTCAAAATGGACACTATCACTTATTTACAGTCTTTTTCGATAAAGTTATTCCAGCCCGCAGTAAAGTATTTTGGATATATATATTAAGTGCAACGTGGTCCCCAACCTCATACGTTTGACACCCCTTGCTGTAAACAGTCTATGATTGGTGCCTAAAATCATTGTCTACATGTAAATGGACTGCACTTATATAGCGCTTTTCCACCTTAGCGGCACTCAAAGCGCTTTACAGTAGCCTCTCATTCACCCATACACACACACATTCACACACCAATGGTGGTAGCTGCCATGCTAACCTGCACATTGGGAGCAATTGGGGGTTAGGTGTCTTGCTCAAGGACACTTCGACATGTGGAGCTGGGATTCGAACCACTGACCCTTCAATCACTGAACGACCCGCTCTACCAACTGAGCTACAGCCGCCCAGATGTAAATCACTGTTAGTCTTCTACACGGTCAAAGGTCTGGTTTCAGTTCGCCTTGGTCCCGTTCATCGGCCCGTGAGGCGTTTTTGGAGAGAAAAAAATAGCCTTTTTAAAAAAAACAAGCAGCAGTTCCTCGACCAGGTCAAAAACGTATAACTTCCCATTCTGTGAGTGTGTGACATTTGAAATAATGATATTTTGGGGGCGCTCGTATTTCAGCACTGGCCTGCCCTGACCAGCCGGCCGCAGAGCAGAGCAGTATCGATCGGCTCCCTCGCGGTTTTTCATTGGTTCTAATGAAAGCCAGGCCCGCAGCTGAATACTAATGTGGGCCCGGCCGTCCCACACACACCCATGAGGGATAGCGGCGCGCGTGTGTGTATGTGTGCGTGTGTGTGTGTGCGTGTGTGCGTGTGTGTGTGCGCATGCGTTCTCTCATCCCCTCCAAAGTAAGGTTAATTATTCTGACTCTCTGCCAGACACTTGGCCACCAAGGACTTTTTGCATTCTGCTTCTCTCTCTCTCTCTCTCTCTCTCTCCCTCCATCATTTTGTCTCTCTCTCTCCCTCCCTCCTCCCCTCCATCATCCATCTGGCTGTCATGAAGAGCAGCAGATAATGGCTTTATCTGATGAATTACCCAAAACACACTTCATCCCATCATGCCCGTCATCCCCAACACGCATCATCCCTCATCTCGCACAGTGTGTGAGCCCATCTACTCAGCGTGGGTTCACTTAGATCAGAACCAGTATTTGTTGAATGTGTTTGTGTGTGTGTGTGTGTGTGTGTGTTTGTATGTGTGTGTGTGAGAGAGAGAGAGAGAGAAAGAGTGCCTGCCTGCTTGTGTATTCGAAGGGGTTGTACAATGGAAGTGCGTGTGTGTGTGTGTTAGAAAGTGTCTGTGTGTGCATTTGAAGGGGTTGTACGAGGGAACTGTGTGTGTGTGTGTGTGTGTGTGTGTGTGTGTGTGTGTGTGTGTGTGTGTGTGTGTGTGTGTGTGTGTGTGTGTGTGTGTGTGTGTGTGTGCGTGCGTGCTTGCTAATGTTTCTCTCTTATCTCCTTATCTCCTCTCCTTCCCCGGCAGCCTCCTTGTCAGGAAGTGGTTTCGTCAGACGCTCTCTCACCCTTCTTATCAGACAGGTCTAACCCCCCCCCCCCCCCCCCTCACACACACACACACACAAACACACTCATGTTCCCCCTAATGTTTGCCCGGAGTTGGGTTCTGACACCTACAGTACTTCCCTGATAGGGACTCTATCGTCTATCTGACGATGTCGTCACAACGTGTCACTTCCTCCGTCTGAGAGGATCTCGACACTTTGTTTCCGTGTACGTATGTGCGGAGGCGTGGCGTACGTGCGGAGGCGTGGCGTACGAGCGGAGGCATGGCGTACGTGCGGAGTCTGAACAATCAGAAATACACACCACAAACAGGGAGTGTAAGCGATATTACACCGCAGATTTAATCCGCCTGACGCTTCGGTAGGTAGTCGAGTGCGTGTGATGATTTTATTTTTTTTGGGGGGGGGGGGGAGTTCGGCACAGTACTACAGTATGTGGAGTTCGCTTTCAGGAGCTGTAGAAACTCTAGGTGATACAGCAGCGCTCTCAAACTCTGTGGCTAGCTCTGACCTTTTAACTTTTCGAAGTACAGAAATGTAGCGTTTTCTTGCGTAATCCTAGCCGCTCATCGGTTTTCCTCCCGACGCGCAGAAGGCAGCGGGGTCGCCAGACGGCGCGGTTCAAAAGTTCAAAGTTCACGGGGTCGCAGTTCAAGCCAATCCCGGGGGGTGGGGTGGGGTCAGGAATCTATCGCGAGGTTCCTCGCGCACGCAGTGGCGGTGCGGTCTCCATAATGCATGAGGGCTGAGGTGGCCACCGTGTGCCTCGTTGCCACGTTTGAGATGGAAATACAAACTGATCCTGCCCGTCTGCAGCGGAGCCAGGGGAACGAGGAGACAGGCACGGGGGAGGGTGGGGGCGCGCTGGGGTGGAGGGGGAGGGTTGGTGAGAGCAGACATGCTCAGAACAGATTGGGAGCATACGTGACCCACAATTCCCTGGCCTGGTGTGTGTGTGTGGGTGGGCAATGGGTGTGTGGTCATGCCGGCCTTCGCACACGTGTGTGTGTGTGTGTGTGTGTGTGTGTGTGTATGTGTGTGTGTGTGTGTGTGTGTAGACCACTGGTCTGCGAGATGTTTGGGGCTATAGAGCAGAAGCTTAGTAGGTTTGTGCCAGAGCCCAAACCCTCGCAAGTTCCAGCATCGACATCAGTCTCATCCCTGGTCCAGCCAGTCCAGAACCGTAAAGATCCCACAGATCTCCTGTTCTTGACCCGTCACCACACACCAACTCAGCGGGCTTGGCATGACTCATCTGCTAATAGTGTGTGTGTGTGTGTGTGTGTCTCATTGGGAAGCAGCAGGCAGCGCCATGGCAGAGAGACAGCCTGTTAGCAGACATTAACACTGCATACTAATGTAGTTATTACTGTAGAAGTGCTCCTCATCTGTCTCTCCCTGCTCGCCTCCTCTCTCTCTCTCTCTCTCTCTCTCTGTCAATTCAATACTTGTGAACAATATTGCCAAAGCATCACGAAAAATACAATTCAATAATGACATGAGAAAACAATTAAGTAAACTAACAGATAAATAGGTCATTAAACAGGTCAATAAAGATACAATTAACAAAAAATAGTACAACATCAAACGTATCAAATGTCATGTAAAATAAGTAAATACATAAACGAACAAGCAAAATAGGTTATAAAATAGGTCAATAAATAAATACACAAACAAACAAACAAATAAACAAACAAATACTGTGAGGAGATTGTGGGGCGAATTCACAAAGAATGGATTGCGGCCGCTAATAGCACCATGAGCTGCGTGTCATTTGCGCCCGCTATGTGCTCCATCTTAACGACCTATTCACTAAAGATGTCGCGCTAATGATATTCTAACGCAAACACGCCCATACGGTGTTCCAGCTGAGTGCAATTTGCTCCTGATATGGTAAAGTACTATAAATACTGCCCATGCAACGGTATGCATGTGGACAATGGCAGAGAGAAAAAGAAAGATTACATTTTCCGAGCGCGAACTTGAAGTCCTGACGGACGAGGTCCACAGGTAGGCTATGTGTGCCTCACAATTACAAGCAAAAAACATCACACTCACAGCTAAAAACCATATTTGGGATTTAATATCCCAGTCTGTGAGCGCAGTTGGTGTTTCCAAACACAATAATAGCCAATGGACTGCAAATGGAGGTGGAATGATTTGAAAAAGAGAAAATAAAATAAAATATCATTCAATAACTCCCAGGCAAAAAACGGGCATCCTTTTGTCACTGTATCTTTTGTCATTGCATTTGTTTGTCTTGTCATCCCAAAATAAATGAGTTTGAACAGAGCTGTCTGTGGTGCTGATTGTTTAGGCTGAGGTTGGGCATATAGGCTATTTTTCTGGCTCCTGGTCGTCGTCGGAGTCTTCATTTCTGTGCTCCTCAGGATGCAGACATGTCTCTATATTCTCCTCTTGGCAATGGAACGCTTTGTAATGGTAAGAGTTTGGGTCACTTGTTTTTAGGTGCTTGTAGAATCTGATTGCTCTTTTTTGATCCTAATTGAAAGGGGGAATTGGCCTAGCTCAACATGGCATCCATTGTTGAGGGTGTTTCTGTGGACTCAGAGTGCTCTTGCAGTGTATGTCTTCGATTGGGTGTTTGTCCCATTTTTGATTTTAAAGAGGACCTCACACTTCACTACCATACAGTAAAATAGGTTCAATTATAGATTTGAATATTTTGAGTCAGATTCTAACGGGTTTGAAGATTTTTTAATAGCATAGAAAACCCTTCCTCCCTTGTCTCTGAGATCATTAACAGCCAGATTTAAATTGAATATGTTTTAATCTGTGGTTTAATCCTCTTTGTTTTGAGAATTGAAAATGTTATTTTTTTGGTGGATGGGAGCACTATCTCTCTGTAGCCTAAGGGACAACCAGAGCAAATGTCTCCTGCAAATCAATTATCCATGCATCTCTAACTCTTTGGTGAGGTCTGAGGTCTTGCTCTTCAGGCCAAAAGCAGAGGACCTCAGACCCTGAACATTCCAACATGAAATAATACATGATTTAGAGTTCAATTAGCTTAATAAAGAAAAACCTGCATTCCATGTTAGTATGAGATAAACTGTTAAATGTCTTAGTTACTGGTATTTAAGAACATTAAATATACGAGGTATGGCGTTGTATTAATATGACTTCATTTCAACCCTTTTACTTGTTTTTCCTGCATAACAAGTAAACAGACCTATAATACTAACTAATCAAATAAATAAACACATACATAAATAAACCGGTGAGTTGAGTGGTCTACTGTGGTACGTGACCAATCAAGTGAGAGCAGAGCAGGCTGAGCATGTGTTGGGTGCCTCTCAGCTCGGGTGTGTGGGTGGGTTCAGGGACAGCAGTGGTGGTGAGGGTTGATCTTGAGCCTGCTGTTGATCTTGTGGATGGTGTGAGGGTAAAAGTCTTTCCTAGGTAGTAGGGTTGATATGACCACTCTGTTGGGGAAAGTGGTGGAGGCTTGACTCCCTCTGACACCCTCTCCTGCTGGCTCCTCAGGATGATGATGTGGATGATGTGTGGATGATGATGTGGCTCGGGGATCCCAGCTGCTCTTCAGACAGCAGGTCCATGGCATGTTGGGTGTTTGGACATCAGATTTTAGCCACTGTGTGGGTGGGGAAACATTTCTTTTCATTTACAATTTGCCATTGGAGTTGATGACGATACAATGTCTGGCTTCTCTCTCTGCTGTGCTGGTATGGAGCGATTAAGCCTAATGTATACTTTGTGAGCCGTGAGCCACATTTTTGGGCTCATGGCTCACGGCTCACAGCTCTGTGCATTTATACTCAATGAGCCGTGCCCTGCTGTGTCCATGGCAACGTTGAAGCGGCAGGGTAGGCTACTCGCGTGCAGCTGAGCGCAGCCTCTCCGTTTCCAAACAATGCGACGTAGCAACCTCACCTCACCTCTGCTTAAGCCTAATTTATACTTCATAAAACAGCTCATGGCTCATGTCTCATGGCTCTTGGTTGCCATGGAATGGAATGCCTGGGCATTGTCTTTAGCTTCCATTCCATGGCAACCAAGAGCCATGAGACATGAGCCATGAGCTGTTTTATGAAGTATAAATTAGGATTTACTGTACCCCGCAATTATGGCGATGCTTGATGATGACATAGATTTACTGCTTGAGGAAGAAGAGGTCATCATTAATCTTGTTTTATTGCGAACTTGAGGTTTGGCTTTCCGTCGGGGGTGGGGGCGACACTGAGTGTCCGGCAGATCTCAAGCCATGAATTTAGTGCTTTCTGGCTGACTTTGTAGTCAGTTCTGCGGGAGTCATATAGATGAGGGTATTTCCTCACCTCCTCTGTCAATCTCTCTTCAAAACCATCCATGATGATGACTGATAAAACCCAAGTAGCCTACTATTGCATTATCAAAGACTACAATGTAACACAATCATGCTATGTTGTTACCAAACGAGAAAATGTTTCTCATCTCCTAGCAACACAGAACGCTTCGTCTCTCCAGGCCTGTCAACCAATCAAATGTGTGTGACATATAATGATATGTCGGTGTGAGCCGCTATATATTTGAGGTGGTACGAGCCAAGCGGCTCACAGCCTGCTAGACGTTCCAAAATGACGTCAATGAGCCAAAAATGTGGCTCACGGCTCACGAAGTTAGGCTTTAGGGGTGGTGTTGATCTGTGATGTCGGGGGAGATCTGGGTGTGGTGTTAGTTTGTGGAGTTGGGGGTAGAGGGAGGTTGTTGGGTTGGAAGGTTCTGGTTGCTCTCAGTAGGAATCACAGGGTTCTGGTTGTTGTCTAGGTGTGAATCTAGCTTCTCTTTCAGGGCTTGTGCTCTCTCTGTTTATCTCAAATCCTCTCTTTGGTTATATTGTCCCTCTGATGTTGTCATTCACTGTGGTTCTTTGGCTTTATTCTTCTTCTTACAGTAGCTTGTTATCGCTGGCAGGACAGCTAACTGGCAGTCTGGCAGTTGGTTCTGCTAGGCTTTTCAGTTGAGCAATATTTTTTCCCCTTTGTTTTTACTTTCAGGGAGGTGATTCCTCTTAACAATTGTCTCTTCTAATAATTTTGACAGAAAAGTAACAGTTTATCTAATTTTAAAACAGAAAGGTGCTGCTGTTCTCCGCTGCCTAGCCTGTCTCTCTCTCTCCCTCTCTCCCTCTCTCCCTCTCTCCCTCTCTCCCTCTGTCTCTCTCTCTCTGTCTGTCTGTCTCTCTCTCTCTCTCTCTCTCTCCCCGTGGCTCTGTGGGGAGTGACGCGTGTCGTGCAGACGTAAGCCCAGTGGTGTTCTTCTGACAGGAACCGGGGGGGGGACAAAATCCATCTGAACGAGTCAGTTTTGGAAACATTTCCCCCGAATCAATGTTGAGCCACGCGTCTTTTCTCGAAGTACAGACAATTTTCCCTCCCCCTCCTGCGACGTGAACGCTTGACACAACACTCGACGTTCCACCGCGGCAGTTCACCTCCACCGCAGACACACGCCACTTGGCGGTTCTCCCAAGACTTCGCCCCCCTGGCTCATACTCACCGTCTCTGATCTCACTCCCCCCCCTCAAGCTCTACCTCTCCCTCCTCTCCCCCATCCTCCATAACCCCACCACATCCATACTCATCTGTTACTGTAACACCCCCGCCCCCAAACCCCCGCCCCACTGCGGTCACCCCTCCACGGTTTTCAATCAGGGAGCCGTAATGGCTTTTCTGCTTTGCGTGGAGGAGATTGCCCAAAATGTATCAATCATAATCATCAAACTGAGCCAGGCCCATTTCCTCCTTCCCCGACTCTGAAGACGTCTCTCTCCCTCTCTGTCTCTCTCTCTCTCTCCCTCTCTTTCTCTCTCTCTCTCTCTCTCCCTCTCTCCCTCTCTCTCTCCCTCTCTCTCTCTCTGTCTCTCTCTCTCTGTCTGTCTCTCTCTCTCTCTCTCTCTCTCTCTCTCTCTCTCCGAGACAAAGGTGGAGACGGCTCCGTGAGTCTGCGGGGACGTCGTCGTACGTCGTGATCGCCCGGCTCCCTTCTCTACCGTCCTCTCTGCTTTCATTAGTGTTGCTGTCGTTCTCTAGCTGTGACTCACTCTATCTGCTGTATATCACTTTGATCTCTCTCTCTCTCTCTCTCTCTCTCTCTCTCTCTCCCTCCCTCCCTCCCTCCCTCCCTCCGTGTCCCTAGTAATGATACAGGTCCCTCTCTCTCATCTTGATTCTGCATAACCAGTCTGCTCCCAGACGTCTTTCATATTGACGGACAATTAGTCAACATCACACGTATCATCGCACAGGCACTTCCACTCAGCTCAAAATGAAAGGTGCCCCCATCTCTCTCTCTTTCGCTCCTCTCTGTCACTCCATTCTTCCTCTCTCTCTCTCTCTCTCTCTCTCCCTCTCTCTCCTGTCCCCTCTGCCTGACAGTGATGAGGCAGGCTGATAAAGTGCCATTGATCTGCGTTGTTATGATATTCCAGGGGCATCAATTTGTCTCTGACGAGGTGCATTCCAAGCGGGGAGGGATCTCATCACTCTCCTTCATTAAGAGTCGGGGAGACGGACGAGGGGTGGGCGGGCGGCCTCGACGGAGGAACGTCAGGAATGGAGGGATGACAGGGTCGAGTACGCTCCCTTTCTCTCTCTCTCTCTCTTTCCCTCCCCCTCTCTCTCATAGTGTTTCTCTCTCCATCTCTCTCTCCCTCCCTTTCTCTCCCTCTCTCTCATAGTCTCTCTCCCTCTCTCTCATAGTCTCTCTCCCTCTCTCTCTCTCTCGCTCCCCCTCTCTCTCTCTCTCTCTCGTAGTCTCTCGCTAGTCTTTAACGTGCACGGCTCTGATTGATGTGTGGGCTGGCCTGTGAAAAGAATTAACCTGGTGAAGGTCGAGGCAGCTGGTTTGGATCCCCAGTTCGAGGGGCGGCGGCGGCGCCAAGGTGATAGGCAGCCGAAGAACACGGGAGAAAAATGAGGCGGATCTAGAGAGACCGTCCCTTTAATGGACAAACAAGCACTGGAGGATTATTACATGGGGGCCATAACCACTAAATGTCCCTTCCGATTTATCCGAGTGAATCATGAAACCCCTCTCGCACACACACACGCATGCACACACACACACAGACACAGACACACACACACACACACACACAGACACACACACACACTCAGACTTCCTCCCATACTGTGCAAAAATCCCCTTAAGAACTCTTTCAATTTCATTCAAATATACATTATTATTGTAATACTTTCTTCTTTTTTTTTTTTTTAGGGTGGGGGGTCCATGAGAAAATGTTGACATTTTGAGATGAATTCTGAGCTCTGCAGCTCCCTGGGGGGACGGGGGGGGGGGGACTGGCCGAATGCTTTTTTCCTAATTGGTCGCAGCAGGATTTGTCAGCTCCACAATGAGATTCCACTGTTCAGTCTAATGACCGTTTATATACATTGTTGTCCCTCTCTCTCTCTCTCTCTCTCCTCCCCCCTCTCTCCTGTCTCTCCCCCCTCCCCCTCTCTCTCTCCCTCTGGTGGCGGCGGTGGGTTAATGACATGGAGAGACCGTCGGTAGCCCGGCAGTGTCCCGTTGGTCTCCCTGGGTTTCCCCAGGGCAGATTATGGCCGGGAACGGTGTATTCATAGAACTCTCCCCTCCCTGGGAAACCTGCGAGAGAGAGGGTGGGGTAGATAGAGGGTGAGGGTGGAGGGGGGGTTGGGTGGGGTAGATAGAGAGTGGGGGTGGGGGGGGGGGGGTTGGGTGAGATACGTAGAGGGCAGAGGGGCAGGCATGGAGAAAAGGAGGGTGAGAAAATAACTTAATTTTCTCCTGCGGAGCTGAGAGAGAGAGAGAGAGACAGAGAGAGAGAGAGAGAGAGAGAGAGAGAGAGAGAGAGATGCAGTAAAGGCTGGGTCCCCGTGATGGATGGAGTGATAAAGCAGGAGAGCATAAAAGAGAGACGGAGGAGGACGAGCGCAGCCTTGGAGCTTTTTGCGGAAGGACAGCGTCGGCGGTCTCGGCTAATCAGCCTAACAAACGCCGGTCTGGCAGTGTGTTACAAACCCCGTGGTTAGGCCTGGAGAAGAGCGTGATGGGAGGAGAGGGAGTTGGAGGAGGAGGTTCCTGTTCTAGGCCCAAGTCTTGTGACGGGGGTGGTTCGGTGTGATGGAGAGTTCTCGGATCATCAGATCAGTCTGTGCGTAGAAGAGGTGGAATGTGGTGAATGGGGGGCGTAGCCAGAAATCCCTGGTATTGTACGCCTGAGGGGGAAAAAAGTCAAAAAAAACTTTCATCCTTAAAAACCCCCCATGTATCCATGAATAAAAATCTGTTTTTTATTCGTTAAAGGGAAATGCATCAGTGAGATGCAGTATGTGACAGGATGACATGAGGGCTGATGAGAGAAAGGGAGGGGTGGAGAGACCGTGTTGGGTGGAGTGTGTGTGTGTGTGTGTGTGTGTGCGTGTGTGTGTGTGTGTGTGTGTGTGTGTGTGTGTGTGTGTGCGTGTGTGTGTGTGTATGTGTGTGAGAGAGAGAGAGAGAGAGAGAGAGAGGAAGAAAACACAGCGGGTGTGACAGCACAGCAGTGGAGATAGGGAGGGAGAGAGAGAGAGAGAGAGAGAAAGGGAGGGGTGGAGGAGAGACAACGTTGGGTGGAGAGAGAGAGAGAGAGAGGAAGAAAACACAGCGGGGGTGACAGCACAGCAGCAGAGATGGGGAGAGAGAGAGAGAGAGAGAGAGCGAGAGAGGAAGAAAGCGCAGGAGGAAGAAAGCAGGGTAGAGACAGACGGTAATACAGTGTTCTATCACTGTCAGCGGCCCACGGCCGGGGCCTTGCTCCGTGGGTATTAGAATGCAGGGAGCACAGAGATGCGCGCGGCGGTAGGCGTTCCACCTCGCTAAGCTCCGCTCGTTTGTCTAATCCCCCTCTCCTCTCCAACAGGATATTGTTCCATCTCATATGTTGTTTTCCCCCGTTTGTTTGTCAAGTGCCGTCGACGCCCCCCCCCCCCGTAGCCGTAGACATATACGCACTGACAGACGCACCTACACGTTGACACAGAAATTGATACACGTGCACACGCACGCACACACATACGCACACACATACACACACACACACACACACACACTGAATCACACATTTACACAGCTGTACTCCCAGAGTCACATAAGCGGTGGTAAACAGACAGGGCCACAGGTGGGCAGACGGTGGGGATGCCAGGCGGTGGCGTCCAGACCGGGCCGGTGGACTTTACCCAGCCCTCTGACAGACCCTCCATCTGCACGGGGACAGAGACAGATGGAGCGAGGGATGGAGATGGGTGGAGGGAGGGAGGGAGGGAGGGAGGGATGGAGAGAGGCAGATCGAGGGTGAGAGAGATGGAGAGAGGCAGAGGGAGAGAAGCAGATGGAGAGAGGGAGGGATGGAGACAGGCAGAGGGAGAGAGGCAGAGGGAGGGATGGAGAGAGGGATGGAGACGGGCAGAGGGAGAGAAGGATGGAGAGAGGATTGGATAGAGGTAGAGGGAGGTAGAGAGGGATGGATGCAGAGAGGGAGGGATGGAGAGAGGGATAGAGAGATAAACAGGGCTTGTACAGTCATGGAAAACCTAAAAAAAGTCATGGAATGTGAAAATTGCTATTTCCAGGCCTGGAAAAGTGCTTGAAAGTTTTGGAGAAGTCATGTGTTTCATGCTGAGTCCCTTTCGCCAGGTGTTTTTTCATTTGCATTAAAACATTTGCCGATCGCCATAGTGACACAAGGCAAAAAGTAGGCCTACGACCGGAAATTCGAACGACCTATTTCAGCGTTTGGCCTACAGTAGGCAATTTAATGTTCCTTTCTAGGTTGGGCCTACCCTTATTTTATAAGCCTCGATGCCTATCTCTCTATGCGCTGTCTAGGAGCCCGATCAAATGAATGATTTGTTATTGCGCATAATTTGGATTACCTATTCGTGAGTGAGAGAAGTGCAACATCATCCTCACTGCTCGATGACTCGATTTTGTCTTGAATTTCGAATTTTCACAATGAATACAAGGATTTTAACGCATCGATGTGCAAGGTTCCTATAATGAATAGGCTAGGCCTACCAAGTCCTAACTGCTGAGATAATGTAGGCGTTATTCTTTTAAACAATGTTCCCCGATTGCCAGATTGCAATACGATTTGCTTGTGAAAGAAAGTGCACATATCTCTGCTCGTTCGGACTCGCTTACAACTTTAAAAAAAAATCACATTGTCCAACGTGTCAAAGCAAAGGGCTTATGTCATGTTATTTGACAAAAGCATGAACCACGATGAACCATGATGTATCTAAGTGTTGTGAAATGCAAAAATAATATATTAACGTTTATTATTTTGATTTAACTATAGTCTATCGTTCATTAGTCTAATTTAAAGCTCAATGAGAACTTTTTTTATAGTTCAATATTCACCATTACTTGCTATTAGTTTATGAATTGGCCTTAGCAAGACCCCGTTTTTATGACATGAGACTGCATTAGACCCTGTGAATTTATTATTTTAGTATTTCGGTGTACTGGCTAGTACACTGGCGGGAAATCTTGTAGTGGAAGCGGAAGTGACGCGTTTTACGTGTCACAATATCAGGAAGACAACAAACACTTCGCCCCGCGAATGTATCTACATGCACATAAAAGAAAGAAGACCGGTATTTACCTGCATTGAAGCCATATTTCCAGAAAGTCCATTGAAGTAGCTACAATCTTCCAATCCAGTCTGCTCCACGCACGTTTGTTATCATATTTTTTTCCCATCATTACAGCGAGTGAGTGGGGAATCATGGGAAGTGTGGCTCTTAAAACGCAGTGCCGATTTTATCACGACCAGAGGGGCCGCCAAAGTGCAAAATATCTTATGTAGCTGGTATGCTGTATGCTTTGGAATTCTCATTGTTAGCTAAAATACTTAATCGTAGCCACAGTTTTTCCACGTACTGTAAAAACACCGACATTTTACAGAATGTAAATGTAAATGTGGTTAAAGTCATTGAAAAGTCATGGAAAACCATTGGTCAGAATATGTATGAACCCTGGATAAAAAGGCTTGATGAAAGAGGGGAGAGAGAGAGAGAGGGCGGTTGAGGGGCAGAGAGAGATGAAGAGAAACAGGGGGAGAGAGAGGGCAGTTGAGGGGCAGAGGGAGAGAGAGATGAAGAGAAACGGGGGGAGAGAGAGGGCGGTTGAGGGGCAGAGGGAGAGAGAGATGAAGAGAAACAGGGCGAGAGAGAATGAGATGTTATGTCAGTGTGTCCTGTTGTGACAGAGCTAGCCTGAGGCCAGGAACAACCCGGAGCCTCCCTCTCTCTTTCTCTCTCTCTCTCTCTCTCTCTCTCTCTCTCTCTCTCTCCCTCTCTCTCTCTCTCTCCGCCCCTATATAACCTGCTGCTATTCTGCTGCTGCTGCATACTGATTCTGCCAGGCCAGACACTCTCCCAC
Source organism: Borostomias antarcticus (assembly GCF_949987555.1). Taxonomy (NCBI): domain Eukaryota; kingdom Metazoa; phylum Chordata; class Actinopteri; order Stomiiformes; family Stomiidae; genus Borostomias; species Borostomias antarcticus. The sequence continues at coordinate 5,839,150 of NC_140246.1, forward strand.
TGACACACACACACACACACACACACACAGGCCTGGGAGGGGACTGTGACACACACACACACACACACACACACACACACACACACCTGGGAGGGGGTGTTGGACATATGCACACACACACACACACACTCGTGCCTCGCCTACACACACACACACACGCCCTCCCTCTCTGTCCCTAATTGGCTGTAATGGAGCTTCATAGAGCTGGTACAAGAGACTTGATCAAAACTAATGAGGCTCCATTACAAAGACCAGTAATAGTGTCCAGTCAGCGATGACCGCTCTGTCTGCCTGACCATGACTGGACCATGACCGCTCTGTCTGCCTGACCATGACTGGACCATGACTGCTCTGTCTGCCTGACCATGACTGGACCATGACTGCTCTGTCTGCCTGACCATAAGTGGACCATGACTGCTCTGTCTGCCTGACCAAGACCGGACTCAGCACTGACTGTTTTATCAGCCTTAATCTGAGTACCCAGAGGCTCTCGTTGCAAGATTTCTTGGATTTTCACTGGGATGCTGATTGGCCCGCGCAGATAGTGGGCTGTGTGGAGAGGCTGATTTGGCCTCTGATTGGTCACTGACTTCCACTTTTCACGTAAAGTCTTAATGCAGTTTTCTGTGCATTTGCTGTATTTAAAAGTCATCGAACAGGACCAAATCATTCATGCCAACATTTCCAGTTCCTGAGTCCAGAGTCAGGTCTGCTCGGAGGTGCGTTGTTGTCGGCCATGTTTTTTTTTTTTGTATTTTGTCGGGTTCATCCTGCTCTGATGAGGTCTACCTTGTTTTGTTTTTGAGGGGTTTGGGCTGACCGGCAGGGGTGGGGTGAGGACGAGGTGAAAAAAGCGTCCAGAAGCAAATCTGCCCCTCCAAAACAATCATCAGTGGCCCTGATGACCCCCTTCTTCATTAGAGCCGATCACCCCCCCCCCCCCCCTTCCTCCCTCACAGGGAAATCAACATAAACAACAACAACGCCTCATCCCAAAGCATTAAACCAGGGCTGATCGGCGGGCAGCGTTTGTGGTGCTCAGCACTCTCCGTTATCACCTGCACAGCACAAAGTTTTCCATTACATTAGTCATTTCGCAGACGCTTTTATCCAAAGCGACTTACAATAATTGCATTTAACATAGGAAGTCAGCGTACTGCTGCGCACCAGAACTCACGAGTCCATCTCCTTTCTAAACAAGTGACTAAGAGCGTAATCCAGCCAAAGTGCAAGTGTAGCAAAATATAAATACAATAGGTGCTTAAGAGGAAGGGTTTGAGTAGTACTGCATTTACATCACAATGCAGTGATTTAGACCAGGACAAAAAAAGAGCCGTGACCACGTCGACCACCCCGAGGTAGCAGAGCGTAGTGTTCAGGAGGGCGGTGGGGGGTGGACGGCGTTAACCGCTAGGACGGGCGTTGGGAAGGCTCTCTATGTTCATGTTTATCGGCTCCCGCTACGGCCATTACACCAGCAGGCCGCTAAACGCTGTCGGTGGCGATAATGGCAGTGGAAGTAGCACAGCAGGTAGCCGTTTAGATTTAGGCACTGTGAGGATGCGTGCATGTGTGTGTTATACACGCACGCATCCTCACCATGCCTACACTCGCTGGATACGCTGGATACATGCTCTGGATACATGCTCTGAGGAAGGCCTCTGGCCGAAAAGTTAGCATGATCCATTGACGGCAAAAATAAAACCGGTGAAATAGAGGATCTGTCCATGTATCTTTTATTGGTGAGTGCTACCATGCATCTTTGATGTCCTTTTTGATGTTCACAATTTTGGTTTAGCACCACAACAAAGTTTATTTTTTGAGGAAGGCGCATCCATTTCTATTGCAACTCGCTGGATACTGTTTTACCATGGAGCACTGAGATTCATCACTAATTTTAGATCCCGTACCCACCGTTGTACTTTGTATGCTCGCATTGGATGGTCGGCTTTGTCCGCCCGCAGACTCAAGCATATTGGTATGTCCTTATTCATAAGGCTTTTGTTGGTCTGCTTCCAATTTGTCTGCGGAAACTACATAGTTCAAAAATGTAAAGGAAACTATGGGCTTCGTACACAGGACTGTCTCCTACTAACTGTCCCTGGAGTCCGTCCTGAACTGGGGAGAGGGGCTTTCGGGTGTGCTGCTCGCTCCACCTGGAAGGATCTCCAATGCAAGCTAAATCTCCGGGAGCTAGTTTGATTTACTGCTTTTAAAACGCTCCTGGGTAACATGGAATCACGCACATCTGGTTGCAGATATTTTGACTGTTGATGAATGTTTCTGTAAATTGACCCCGTTTTTATTGTTATATGGTTGTTTGTTTTTAAATTATGTTGTCTTCAACTCGGTAACAATGCTGCTGCCTGTCTTGGACAGGACACTCTTGTAAAAGAGATTTTTAATCTCAATGGGTTTCTTTTCCTGGTTAAATAAAGGTTAAAGAAAAAAGATGTGTAACCTTAGCGAGCCATAGCCCCTATAGCACGCGCATTGGGGTCCGCAGGAGGGGTACCGCACGACATGCCCCGCCGTGTCTGAAGGCGCCGTTTGACGGACGTCCGACATCACCAGCGGGCGCAGTGGGCACGAGACAGCCCGATGACAAGACGCGCGTTAGTATCTGAGCGGACGAGTTATTATTCCACGTCAAATACGACGCCCCCGCCCGCAACCTTCAGAGCCCCCCCTGTGAATGAAATTCAAGTCTCACCAATGTGTTTTGTTTTCCTACTTGACTGTTGTTCTAAATTTGTAGTTCATTCCTCTAGAATCAGTCTGTTAAAACTACAAATTGTTCCTGTGTGACATCACTTCCCTGTCCTCTTCATCCTGAAGCTGTGTCACTTTCTTTTTCACGTTATAAACTATCGCTTTCGTTCCCCAGTCACTCACTCTTGCCTGGATTCACTTCCTGTGCTAGGGTCCGACTTGCAAATCGTAACATAGAATAAACTTATTGTCTTTGTTTGAAACCAGCTTGACCGACCACTCAGCGTGTTCTTTGAAATCTAAACTAAGTAAGATTTTTAATTCACACACCCCCGCCCTGGCGGTAAACTGACGTCACGGCGGAGCGAGCTGTCAGTCGGAGGAGGGGAGACGTTTCAGAGAGCGAGGGGACCTTCAGAAGAGACTGTTTTGTTGTCTTCCTCTCCCCCGGCCGGGGGAAATGAAGAGGGAACTACAAGCATGACGTCGGCTAATCCCTCTGATTCAATCAGGCCGTCTTGGCGAAGCGAGGGTATGTCGTCACATACCCTGAAACGAATACCGCTGCCATGTCTGATAGGAGATGAGATGCTGTTTCCTCTCCTCTTTATTTCTGTTGTTGGGGGGAGGGGGGTATTTCCTGTTCCGATGATGGAGATAAGGGAAAAGGAGAATTCTCTTTCTCTGTCTGTCTCTCTCTCTTTGTCTCTCTCTCTTTCTCTATTTATGTCTCTTTCTCTCTCTCTTTCTCCATCTCTCCTTCTCTGTCTATCTCTCTCTGTCTGTCTATCTCTCTCTGTCTGTCTATCTCTCTCTTTCTATCTCTGTCTGTCTATCTCTCTGTCTCTCTATTTCTCTGTCTATGTGTGCCCGTCTCTCTGTCTCTCTCTGTCTGTCTGTCTCTCTCTCTCTCTGTCTATCTCTGTCTGTCTATCTCTCTGTCTCTCTCTTTCTGTCTATGTGTGTCTGTCTCTCTCTCTCTCTCTCTCTCTGTCTATGTCTCTCTCTCTCTCTCCCTCTCTCCCTCCCTCTCTCTCACCAGACCCCGGTTCTGACAGCTGCTGGTGTGGGTCGGACCGGGCCGGGCTGGGAGCGGGCGTGCAGAAAGGCAATATTAGCTGGAGATTGGAAGACCTCATGCGTGGTGTTTTGGAATGAATTGAAACCTGGCCTCCGTCATATCGATTTCTATGCTGTTTCCACGGCGCCATCCACATTTCTCTCCCTCTTCCTCCGCCTCTTTTCTCTCTCCTCCACCTCTCTAAACCCGTCTCCTCCTCATCAAAGTGAGCAGATATTTCCCCAGCAAACGGTCGAGGATATATTAGCCCCTGCCGGAGGGTTGAGCCGGACACAGTGAGGTACGGTCAGTGATCTGACCACAAACCCTGGGAACTGACACAAACCGATTATGTAGTGACCTTTTCACCTCTTCCACGGTAATTCACTGAGAGTACGTTTTCTGCGACTGACCATCCTTGCCTTGCGGTAACGAGAAGAAGGAATGTCCAGAGGTTGAAGTAGTGTGAACTCAAGAGTTGAAGATTTATCACAGGTAGGATTACATTAAAAAATGAAAATAAATGAAAGGCTATGCAGAAAATAACTAGAAGGCACAGCAAGAATCAATCAGCCACACCAAGCCCTCAGACGTCTGGCCTTTTATACCCCTGGACACCTTTTCTACAGGTCTGTAGATGGTGCACAAAAACACTTCCGCAAAAAAGGCTAATATTGGCTCCTTCAGAGTCACACAGCTGTCTGGACCGAGAGAAAATCAGAAAGTTGAGCTGATTAGATGCACGGAAGGTCGGGACGGCTGGAAACGCCGCTGGGGGGCAAGGGTTAGAGGTCAGGGTCAGGGATCAGGGTCGACAACCTGTGTGAAAGACGGATGTCGGACGCCTATGTAAGCCTGAGTCAATATTAGTGTTGTGGTACTCGACCGCTTTTTGAACGTCTCGGTCTCTAATCGACCGCGTTTTTACTCTGTCTTGTCTGGGTCTTGGACAAAGAGGACTCAGGATTGTATTTCAAGACCAGAACCAGACAGGACCACAACTGCAGGGTTATCACTCAATTGCCTGCGCATTGTCTAATTTACTAGAAACTTCCCACTTCAAATGCAACCAATAACTTGTCAGATCAATTTGTGGTTTGTGTAGTGCCTAAATAGTTTGCATGTTCCACATTCGTATGAGTCATGCAGGGTGGGACTGCACTGGTCTGGTCCTGATCTCGGTCTCAACCGCTCAAAGTCTTGGTCTTGACTCGGCTTGGATACACTCTGGTCTTGGTCATGACTTGGTCTGAGTTTAGGTGGTCTTGACTACAACACTAGTCAATATGCCTGAGACACCAGCTGGCATCTGTTCTTGTTCGTCTGTCACTGCCAGTTTGGTAGTAGTACACACCCAAGAGACCCCTGTAAACGTGGGCATGTCTTTTTGTGTGTGTGTGTGTGTGTTGGTGTAATCAAGCGTTCAGTGAACATTATGCAGTATACAGTATTCTAGCACTAGATGTTCCATGCTTACATCTCATTAATTCTGTTTACAAGAAGATACATTATTCTATCCCTATAGATGCACACACACACACACACACACACACACACACACACAAACAAGGGTCGCTCTACCCTGCCATCCCGCAGAATATGAAACATGCTCACTTCTCTGATATTAAATTGCTTCTGTAGACCAATGTCCTCCTCTTTGAAAAGATTTGAATGAAAGACTCACTTTTATCATGTGAGCGGATGATAAAGCCCACGGGCCGAGGAAAGCCAGGACTGTATGTAGATACTGAGGAAAGCCAGGACTGTATGTAGGTAGATACCGAGGAAAACCAGTCCTGTATGTAGATACTGAGGAAAGCCAGTACAAAGATACTGAGCATGAACTGAGATAAAGCAGCAGAGAGATGAATGGGTCTGGAGATTATTATTGGCAGAGAGGCTTTCCATACACAGCCCCTGTTTGGTTGTTCTGGCTGGATGGTTTGGTTGGTTGGGTCGCTGGATGGTTTTATCTGGCTGGGTGGTCAGCTAGTTCCCCGGCCGGTTTGCCGGCTGGCTCCAGGACAACCATGATGGATGTGCGTACACTCGGCGTGACTGTTTTTACACCAATCTCACACAAGGGCGAGCCTGATGTATGGGCCAATAATGGCGGCTCGTAGGGATAAAGAATGGGCCCCCTTGCCGTCGGGAGATAACGGGATCTCCACTAGGCGCTATGAAAGCCCCCCCCCTCCATAATTAAACAATATTTCCAAATCAGGCGAGGGCGACAGCGGGAGCTGGAGATGGATGGGGCGTTTGTGCGCCGTGGTCGACGGTGCACCGAGGGACGTCGTTTGAAGGGAATAATGAATGGTGGGAATAATCGGGAGCCTTCGGCTGTCGGTAGTTTGGGAATGGTTAAATAATGTGTGGAATTAGCATGTGAATGTCACTATCTATAGCTGTAGCACAGACACGTACCCCCCCCCCCCTCTCTCTACTCTCTATCTGTCTGTCTCTCTCTCTCTCTCTCTCTCTGTCCCTCTCTCTCTCTCTCTCTCTCTCTCTCTGTCCCTCTCTCTCTCTGCTCTCCCTCTCTCTCTCTGTCCCTCTCTCTGCTCTCCCTCTCTCTCTCTCTCTCTCTCTCTCTCTCTCTCTCTCTCTGTCCCTCTCTCTCTCTCTCTCTCTCTCTCTCTCTCTGTCCCTCTCTCTCTCTGCTCTCCCTCTCTCTCTCTCTCTCTCTCTGTCCCTCTCTCTTCTCTCCCTCTCTCTCTCTCTCTCTCTCTCTCTGTCCCCCTCTCTCTGTCCCCCTCTCGCTGTTTCTCTCTGTCCCTCTCTCTCTCTCTCTCTCTCTCTCTGTCCCTCTCTCTCCCTCTCTCTGCTGTCCCTCTCTCTCTCTCTGTCCCTCTCTCTCCCTCTCTCTGCTCTCCCTCTCTCTGTCCCTCTCTCTCTCTCTCTGTCCCTCTTTCTCTCTCTGTCACTCTCTCTGTGCCCCCCCCCCCCCCTCTCTCTCTCTCTCTCTCTCTCTCTCTGTCTCTGTCTTTCTCTCTCTCGGCCCATACTGAGGCATTGGGGGATTGTGGGGGATGTGAGGCGGTGTGTGTTTGTGTGCATGTGTGAAAAGGAGTTTTGTGTGTATGTGTGTGTGCGTGCGTGCGTGCGTGTGTGTGTGTGTGTGTGAGTGTGTGTATGACATACTGATGGAGACTGAGGGGGCTTCACAGAGGCATAGGCGTCGGACTGGCATGAGCTCGTACTCTGACATCACTGCCGGAGTGAAAGGTCAGCCAATAAGTGCAGAGAAACATCCTGACACACACGCACGCAAGCGCACACACACACACACACACACACACACACACACACACACACACACACACACACTCCCATTCACCCAATACTGCTACCAATTCTACCCTGTTCCTCATAGTTTCAGAAATGAAAAAGGCCAAAATACAGATCGATACAACAGCAGGTACATGCTGAGTTATGTCCTCTTGAGATTCAGATTCACATTGTGATTCAGATTCACATTCACATTCACATTCACATTCAACAGCAGGTATATGCTGACTTGTGTCCTCTTAAGATTCAGATTCAATTACATGATGGACACAGTCACAGTGTTGGGAATGAAGAGAGCAAAGACATGTTTCCTCCATCATTGATCAGTTCCTGACCCACGCCTTCTGTAGTGGCAGTGATAGTGACAAAACGGTGTGCTACACTTCAGACTCCGTACATGCAACTGTGGGACAAATCCTGCAAAGCACTTGAACCTGTACTGTATGTCTCTAGGGAGGCAGCACACACACACACACACACACACACACACACACACACACACACACACACTCTCCACAGACATCATCATGATTGTCAAGCACAGCTCCACTCAGGTCTAGAGAGGGGGCACTTCATCACTCTCTTGGCCCCCAGACGGTGAGATTGGCCCCATGTCTGTGGCCTTTGAGACAAGCCCTCCTGTCTGGCTCCGTCATCCAGCGACGCGCTGATGGGGGGTTGAAGAGAGGGAGAGAGTTAAAGGAGTAGTAAAGGGAAAATGCATGTTTAGCCCTGTTTTAAGGTTACTTATGATCATATACAATAGTTCAGATCAAAACGTTGACAAAACTAGCAAAACTATTTTTGAGAAAGTTGATAATTGCTCTACCACCGTTTTGGTCATACAATGGATGTGGATGGGCACCGTGAAAAATCATTCAAAAACAAGTTAAACTTTCGATTTGATCTGAACCATTGTATATGATCATAAGTAACCTTAAAACAGGGCTAAACATGCATTTTCCCTTTACTACTCCTTTAACTCTCTCCCTCTCTTCAACCCCCCATCAGCGCATCGCTGGATGACAGAGCCAGACAGGAGGGCTTGTCTCAAAGGCCACAGACATGGGGCCAATCTCACCGTCTGGGGGCCAAGAGAGTGATGAAGTGCCCCCTCTCTAGACCTGTACAAAGTACTACTCCTTTAAGGGGAGAGTGGGGGCGCTCTTCATAATCAGGGGATGTGAGCTCGTAGTTCCATTGGGGGGGGTTGGAGCACACCCCGAGGCTACCCAGGAGCGACTCACCTGAGCTGGGGTGTGATGAGCACCGTACTGGGTCTGTGAACCATGGCCTGGAGGTCCCTCTGGAGGACCAGCTCTTAGTCCAGCCAGAGGTCAGCCATGATGTTGAAGCTACTCTCTCTCTTTCTTTCTCTCTCTCTCTCCCTCTTTCACAAAAAGTCACAAAAATGTTAAAATATGAATGTATATACAAATAGGTGAATTGAGTGAATGAGTAAGTGTAATATTTGCAAGTGTATTTAAATAGTGACTCTTGAGTTTGTATGTACTGTGTATATATGTACAGTGATCAGTGTGGTGTGCAGGGATACTGATTGACGGTCTTCTTTACGGTGGTTGTGCTCCATTGGACGTCCTTTCCCTGTCACTGCTCACAAATATTGCTGCTGTGTTTTTGCACATTACTGTATTTCACCCAGCAGATATTGATGTTGTTTTTTTCCTTAGTCAAGTTTTCTAAATCTTTTGGGGTGTTCTGTGGGAAGCAGGTACTGTATCTCTAATGTGCTGGTACAGTTGGCATGTAGTTAAACAGGGAAACTTGGTTTCCATCTCGTTTTGTGTGCAGTAGGTGCAGTTTGTCATCTCTAGGGAGCAGGTCTGCCTGTGGCAGGCTCTCGATGGGGAGGCTGTGCTCTCTGAGTCTACAAGGACTTCCTTAGTGTTGGGTCCGTCACAGTGCTCAGGTATTCTACCATCATGTATTCTCTGTTTTGGGCCAAATAGAATTAGAATTTCCTCTGGTTTTTGGCAGATTATTTCCAATGTGTCAAATAGTTTGCTTTTTGTTTTCTTATAAATTGGTTTAGTC
>NC_140246.1:5850767-5880767 GCF_949987555.1 Borostomias antarcticus
AAGTGTAAGGGATTTTGTAAACAGAGCTGTGTGTTTGTTTATCATAGGAAACCCGGCAGAGCAGGTATGGTGGAGCACAGTAATCGAGGTCGAGACCAGCTGCTATTCCGCGCCAATGCGCATTTATTTGAAAAAAACAAAATTTAAACAGTCAACAAAAATGTCCAGCGGCTGCTGCAAAAAAGGTCCTCGCTCTCCTTCAGCCGAGCTGCGTGGGTCCGGGTGGCACGTCGGGTCACTCCTGGGGAAACAGCAAAAAGAAACAAAACCGCGGCTCAGACAAAGGTTGTCAGTACTCATTCACTGTGTGTACTCTCTGAGTCCTGAGACTGCCGTTTGCCTTCCCGGATGGGCTTTTGTGTGGTGAGAACTCGATTGTCGCCAGCCGGTGACCCAGCAGTCAGAGGTTGATTAGGGAATGGGCTGCAGCTGTGTGGCAGGGTTGCCATAGTGTCTACAAAGGGCCGGTAGACACTTCCTACTACCTGGCCGAGCTGTCCATGGTGCTGAACTGAGGGTTGCGTATTCGCCTTATTCTCCTCAGCTGCCATATTGGTCAGTCTGGGGTGCGGATGCGGAAGTGCCTGTTGACTTCAATGTTAAAAGTTCACTGTAAAAACACCACTTCAAGAACCAGAATAGTCAAAATAACAGGCTGAATACACTATCGGGGTTACAAACTCATCATTACCAGACTCTGATTGTTTTTCACTGCCGTTGTTTTCGCGTTTGGAAATACATCGAGTGTCTCGGAGTGGAGTCTGGTAATGATGAGTTTGTAACCCTGATAGTGTATTCAGCCTGTTATTTTGACTATTCTGGTTCTTGAAGTGGTGTTTTTACAGTGAACTTTTAACATTGAAGTCAACAGGCACTTCCGCATCCGCACCCCAGACTGACCAATATGGCTGCCAGGTGAATAAGGCGAATGCTGCCTTGGCAGCTAGGGGTGTCCTGAGTCGGTGGCGCTGTCCATGTTACTGAACTGAGGGTTGTGTGTGTATGCTGCCTTGGCAGCTAGGGGTGTCCTGAGTCGGTTGCGCTGTCCATGGTGCTGAACTGAGGGTTGTGTGTGTATGCTGCCTTGGCAGCTAGGGGTGTCCTGAGTCGGTGGCGCTGTCCATGGTGCTGAACTGAGGGTTGGAGGCGGCTTCCCGGAATGTGAACAGTGATCAGTGTGTCTATGTACAGTGATCAGTGTGTCTATGTACAGTGATCAGTGTGTCTATGTACAGTGATCAGTGTGTCTATGTACAGTGATCAGTGTGTCTATGTACAGTGATCAGTGTGTCTATGTACAGTGATCAGTGTGTCTATGTACAGTGATCAATGTGGTGCAGATACAGATTGACTGTGGTTCTGTTCCACTGGACGTCCTTTTCCTGCTCACAACTACTTCACCCAGCAGTTATGGATGTTTTTTGTTGTTAGGGTTAGGGTCATGTTTTCGGGTGTTTGCAATCTGTGGGAACTATGGGCCGAATTCACAAAGAATGGATTGCGGCCGCTAATAGCACCATGAGCTGCATGTCATTTGTCATTTGCGTGTCTATGTGCTCCATCTTAACGACCTATTCACTAAAGATATCGCGCTAATGATATTCTAACGCAAACACGCCCATACGGTGTTCCAGCTGAGTGCAATTTGCTCCTGATATGGTAAAGTACTATAAATACTGAGCGGAGTTGGTGCTTCCATAGCCATCCCAGTAGCCTATGGACTGCAAACGGAGGTGGAATGATTTGAAAAAGAGAACAAAGGAGAAAATATCATTCAATAACTCCCAGGCAAAAAAACAGGCATCCTTTGTTTTTGTCTCTGTATCTTTTGTCATTGCATTTGTTTGTCATGTCATCCCAAAATGAATTAGTTTAAACAGAGCTTTCATGGTGCTGAATGTTTAGGCCGAAGGCTATTTTTCTTACTTATCATTTAATGTTTGGTCGGCCTATTCACTAAAGATATCGAACTAATGATATTCTAACGCAAACACGCCCATACGGTGTTGCAGCTGATTGCAAATTGCTCCTGATATGGTAAAGTACTATAAATACTGCCCATGCATGCATGTGGACAATGGCAGAGAGAAAAAGAAAGATGCATGGGTGCAGTCTGTCTTCTGTAGGGAGGCCGGTCTGCCTGTGGCTGAGTCTGTACGTCAAGGATGGACGGGCAGACAGACAGACAGATAGATGGACACAGGCAGACAGACAGAAGGGGTGGGGTGGGGGAGTGGTCAAGCTCTCCTGAGGGGACAGATGTAGACAGGGTACCCGCCATGAACCCTTCACCCTCTCCTCACTGCTCCTCCCCTTCCTTCCTCTAAACCGCTCCCCTCACCACATCACTCCCCTAACTCCTCCCTCTCCCCACACATCACTCCCCTAACTCCTCCCTCTCCTCAGCACATCACTCCCCTAACTCCTCCCTCTCCCCACACATCACTCCCCTAACTCCTCCCTCTCCCCAGCACATCACTCCCCTAACTCCTCCCTCTCCCCACACATCACTCCCCTAACTCCTCCCTCTCCCCAGCACATCACTCCCCTAACTCCTCCCTCTCCGACCACATCACTCCCCTAACTCCTCCCTCTCCCCAGCACATCACTCCCCTAACTCCTCCCTCTCCCCACACATCACTCCCCTAACTCCTCCCTCTCCCCACACATCACTCCCCTAACTCCTCCCTCTCCCCACACATCACTCCCCTAACTCCTCCCTCTCTGACCACACATCACTCCCCTAACTCCTCCCTCTCCCCACACATCACTCCCCTAACTCCTCCCTCTCCCCACACATCACTCCCCTAACTCCTCCCTCTCCCCAGCACATCACTCCCCTAACTCCTCCCTCTCCCCAGCACATCACTCCCCTAACTCCTCCCTCTCCCCACACATCACTCCCCTAACTCCTCCCTCTCTGACCACACATCACTCCCCTAACTCCTCCCTCTCTGACCACACATCACTCCCCTAACTCCTCCCTCTCCAACCACATCACTCCCCTAACTCCTCCCTCTCCCCACACATCACTCCCCTAACTCCTCCCTCTCCCCACACATCACTCCCCTAACTCCTCCCTCTCCCCAGCACATCACTCCCCTAACTCCTCCCTCTCCCCACACATCACTCCCCTAACTCCTCCCTCTCCCCAGCACATCACTCCCCTAACTCCTCCCTCTCCGACCACATCACTCCCCTAACTCCTCCCTCTCCCCACACATCACTCCCCTAACTCCTCCCTCTCCCCAGCACATCACTCCCCTAACTCCTCCCTCTCCCCAGCACATCACTCCCCTAACTCCTCCCTCTCCCCAGCACATCACTCCCCTAACTCCTCCCTCTCCCCACACATCACTCCCCTAACTCCTCCCTCTCCGACCACATCACTCCCCTAACTCCTCCCTCTCCCCACACATCACTCCCCTAACTCCTCCCTCTCCGACCACATCACTCCCCTAACTCCTCCCTCTCCCCAGCACATCACTCCCCTAACTCCTCCCTCTCCCCACACATCACTCCCCTAACTCCTCCCTCTCCCCACACATCACTCCCCTAACTCCTCCCTCTCCAACCACATCACTCCCCTAACTCCTCCCTCTCCAACCACATCACTCCCCTAACTCCTCCCTCTCCCCACACATCACTCCCCTAACTCCTCCCTCTCCCCACACATCACTCCCCTAACTCCTCCCTCTCCGACCACACATCACTCCCCTAACTCCTCCCTCTCCCCACACATCACTCCCCTAACTCCTCCCTCTCCCCACACATCACTCCCCTAACTCCTCCCTCTCCCCACACATCACTCCCCTAACTCCTCCCTCTCCCCACACATCACTCCCCTAACTCCTCCCTCTCCCCAGCACATCACTCCCCTAACTCCTCCCTCTCCGACCACATCACTCCCCTAACTCCTCCCTCTCCCCACACATCACTCCCCTAACTCCTCCCTCTCCCCACACATCACTCCCCTAACTCCTCCCTCTCCCCACACATCACTCCCCTAACTCCTCCCTCTCCCCACACATCACTCCCCTAACTCCTCCCTCTCCCCAGCACATCACTCCCCTAACTCCTCCCTCTCCCCACACATCACTCCCCTAACTCCTCCCTCTCCAACCACATCACTCCCCTAACTCCTCCCTCTTCCCAGCACATCACTCCCCTAACTCCTCCCTCTCCCCAGCACATCACTCCCCTAACTCCTCCCTCTCCCCACACATCACTCCCCTAACTCCTCCCTCTCCCCACACATCACTCCCCTAACTCCTCCCTCTCCCCACACATCACTCCCCTAACTCCTCCCTCTCCCCAGCACATCCCTCCCCTAACTCCTCCCTCTCCCCAGCACATCACTCCCCTAACTCCTCCCTCTCCCCAGCACATCACTCCCCTAACTCCTCCCTCTCCAACCACATCACTCCCCTAACTCCTCCCTCTCCAACCACATCACTCCCCTAACTCCTCCCTCTCCGACCACATCACTCCCCTAACTCCTCCCTCTCCCCAGCACATCACTCCCCTAACTCCTCCCTCTCCGACCACACATCACTCACGTAACTCCTCCCTCTCCCCACACATCACTCCCCTAACTCCTCCCTCTCCCCACACATCACTCCCCTAACTCCTCCCTCTCCCCAGCACATCACTCCCCTAACTCCTCCCTCTCCCCACACATCACTCCCCTAACTCCTCCCTCTCCCCACACATCACTCCCCTCTCCCCCTCCCTCTCCTCCCTCTTTCATCCAAAGCCGCTTACAATTATTGCATTTAACGCAGGTAGTCAATGTAGTGCTACTCACTAGAACTCACAAGTGCATCTCCTTTCATAACAAAGGACTAGGAGCGTAATCTACCCGTCCTAATCTGCCCCCTCACTAGCTCTGGTTCCGCCTGCCCTCCATCTCTCTTCTTCCCTCCCTCCCTCCCTCCCTCCCTCCCTCCCTCCCTCCCTCCCTCCCTCCCTCCCTCCCTCCCTCCCTCTCTCTCTCTCTCTCTCTCTTTCTCACTCTCTCTTTCTCTTCCTCTTTCCCAGTCTTTTTCCTTCCCCATCTCTCTCTCTCTTTCCCTCTCTCCCTCTCCGTCTACAGATTTGCAGTCATTCCATCGTGTCTGTGTTTATGTGTGTGTGTGTCTGTGTGTGTGTGTCTGTGTCTGTCTGTGTCTGTCTGTGTCTGTGTGTGTGTGTGTGTGTGTGTGTGTGTGTGTGTGTATGTGTGTGTGTGTGTTCGCGCGTGTCCTCAGTTGTACCCACAATCCACAGCCCCTCCGAGGACGGCGGCATCTTTTTACTGGAAACCCAACGACGACCAGAGAAGACTCATGTTGTTTCTCACCGCCCCTGAGCAACACCTGCTGAGAAATACTTTACTCTGATTCGCTCGAAAACAAGATGAAATTGCCCGGCACTCTACTACCTTGCGCCGTCAAACGGGTTCAGGTGAATACGGGAGTCATCTGAGGAGAAAAATCAATCCTCCGGACGACATCTGGCTAGAAGTTATTACCGACTCCTCGTTGTCTGTCTGGTGTGAGTAAACACTCCTGACTTCACAAGACCTCGACTCGGCAAACAAAAAAGTGTGAGCAAGTAAAATGGAATGCAACATCCATTAAGCACACGAAAGCAAACAAACGCAGCAACGCTAACAAGTGGACACACATGCGTGCGCATACACACACACACACACAGCCACACAAAAAGAATTATTTGGAGCATGGGCCAGTGTAAATAAGAGATGGTGACCCCTGACCTTTGTGAGAGTGCTGCTTTGGCGGCGTGTCCCCTGGGACTCATGATAAAGCTGGGGTTTACAGTAAAGCCTCCTGGGATTCGTATAACCCACATACACACACGCACACACACACGCACACATACACACACACACATACACACAGACACACTTATACATACACATACACAAGCACATACACACACACACACACACACACACACACACACACACACAGACACACATACACATACACACGCACAGACACACACATGCACAGACACATACACACATGCGCGCACGTGCACACACACACACACACCCATATAACACAAATATATATACTGTATAGACACAAATACACATACTGTACACAGACACACACATACACAGACACAACACAAATACACGCACACATGCACACGCGCACACACGTACACACATGCACTCTCTCTCTCTCTCCCTTTCCTTCTCTCTATCTCCTCTCTGTTCCCCTCCACTCTCTCGCCTGGGGACAGAGTTAAGTAAATGCAGAGCAGCTCAGAGAGCGAAAGCACATTGAACTGAACCTCAAGCTGCAAGAACTGTCAAGTCCGACACAACAACAACAACACAACAAGAACAAACCACATCAACACATCTGTTTCTGGCGTCCCCACTGCATACAGAACAGCCGCCTGGGGGGGCGGCCATGGAACAACCACAACACATTCCTGAATGGATATCCGTCTGCAGCGCTGAGCCGTGGAACACGCCATGGGACCAGACGCTACGGCCTCCATCAGCGTATGTTGCTACGGAACATTCCGTTATGAACTACTGCAGGGCTGCATTTCCAAGTCGATTAAAAAAAAATATTAGTCTGAAAACAATTTTGGTCGAACTGGAGGAATTTTATTCCTCCAAAAAGAATAAATTCGAAAGAAGTATTTTGGCAATTTTGGCGGCTTCCAGCAACGGTTTGTATTGTTTGCCAGCAGTGGAGTATAGATCAGGCTGTCACAGACCTTGGAATGCTACAGTATTTGAGTGTCCCATTCATTTTTTTTAACCTAGAACTGCCCCTAGGACAGGCGCACACGCGCGCACACACACACACACACACACACACACACACACACACACACACACACACACACACACACACACGACGACGACGTCCGCCACTCTCTTCCCTTGGTGAATTCTTTGATGGGTGAATAGTCCTAACCTGGACCCACAAGTCCTATTCCAGGTGGGGTGTGTTTAAGTGGTGGTACTGGTCGCGGCAGCCGTGGTCGTGTTCCTCCTGCTTTGCTCCTGGCCCTCCTCTTCCCCCTCCAGGCACAGCTGCCCGCATGTTGCTACGGTCAGAAGCACCGTCCTCCCGGTCCGCGGGTCTGATTATGCGCCTCCTTGACACGGCCTTCAGCTGGTCCTTGTGGCGCTATTTTGGTCCCCACCTAGGCAGAGATCAAATTGTGCTAAGAGCAAAAAGTTTTTTGTTTTTTTTTCATATTAGAAAAGTTGAAGTTGCGAAGAACCCACTTCATATAACAAACCACGGTTTTAGGATCACTACAGTAATTTTTTTGTAGTCAAAATCAATGTGCTCTGAGAAGTGTGAACAGCTCTGAAATTTTGAAGCCCTTTTTCTCTGCTTAGTGGTTTCAGGTGTACCAAAATTCACAAAAGCGTATCTTCTTTTCAGATTTCAGATTGCATGAGACATCATTTTAAAGCTTACAGTCAACAACAACAACAACAACTGAAAAATGACTTTTCCCTACTTGGGGACCAAATCACCAGCAGCTGTCACAATTTTGTACATGTTCTTCAGCAAGCTATGGATGGTGTCCGAGATATTGCCTGAGCTCAAAGAAAACTCCCACCTCCCCTAGTTCCTCAGCCAGGGAGCTACAGAACTCGTTTCTTGCATCAGTGTTTCTCAGCCTGGTGCAATCTAGCCCCACCCCCCCACTGGGCCCTCACAGCAGGGGTGGGGGGAGGGGTCTTTCATGTCACACACACACAGTCCCAGTCTAGTCTAATCTACAACACACACACACACACACACACACATACATACAGTACACACACTGTACACATACATCCTCTACCCCTGCAGTACCTGCAACAGCGTACACACACACATCCCTCCCTCTCTGTCTACACATTTGGAGTCATTCCGTCATGTGTGTGTGTGTGCGTGCGCGTGTGTGTGCGCGCGTCAGTTGTACCCACAATCCACGGCCCCTCTGAGAACTGCAGCTTTTTACAGATACCCGGACAACAACCAGAGGAGACCCACGTTGTTTCACACCAGTACCTGCACCAGCACACACACACACACCGTACACACTTCCTCTATCCCTGCAGTATCTCTTAACCAGCGTACACTATGCTCATTTTCTGATCTCTGCTTCCTTTTCTTGTGCTGGGTTTTCAGAAGGATGTCTGTGTGTTTGCTGTTAGCCGAGGGGGGAGGAGACGGACAGAGATGCTGCAACAGACCTGCAATAACCCTGCGCTATGAACACATTAAAGCAAAAAACCTCAAACCTTTGAAGCACAGTGGAGATGCTGTCCTATGTGCTGCTCTCTCACAAAGCCTGGGAACTGTTTCTTGTGTCGAGTGGGACACAAGAAACAGTGAGAGAGAGTGAGAGAGAGAGCGAGGGAGTGAACGAGGGAGGTTAGGACAGGAAGGAGAGGAGGGAAGGAGAGGCGGACAGAAGGGATAGAGAGAGAGAGCGAGGGAGTGAACAAGGGAGGTTAGGACAGGAAGGAGAGGAGGGAAGGAGAGACGGACAGAAGGGATAGAGAGAGAGAGCGAGGGAGTGAACGAGGGAGGTTAGGACAGGAAGGAGAGGAGGGAAGGAGAGGCAGGCAGAAGGGATAGAGAGAGAGAGCGAGGGAGTGAACGAGGGAGGTTAGGACAGGAAGGAGAAGAGGGAAGGAGAGGCAGGCAGAAGGGATAGAGAGAGAGAGCGAGGGAGTGAACGAGGGAGGTTAGGACAGGAAGGAGAGGAGGGAAGGAGAGGCAGGCAGAAGGGATAGAGAGAGAGAGCAGAACAGATCTCGGCATACAAAGTCACCCTCGGTCTTCACGTATTAAGAACAACAATCTAATCCAGTATCATGGAACATACATCTGGCTGTGGTCCGCCCGGGCGCCCGAGCGCGCTATAATCCCTGTCTGACCCCGGGCCAGGGGGCGCAGGCGGGCTCCTTAGCGTCGACGCCCCAGGGGAGCGACATGAACAGGGCTAACTATAGAATTAGTACTGTGCAGTATGTGCACCCTCCAGGAAGGCAGCATGCACATCGCTTGATGTAAACAATTCTTATGTAAACAACGATATTAAACAAGCCATCCTTACGGATGCTGGAGAGAGAGAGAGAGAGAGAGATAAAGAAAGAAAGATTGTGGCAGCTACTGAGAGGAATCAGGAAGAATTGCATACAGTTCCAATAAAAAAACTGGGGGCCAGCCTCGTCGAGTGGGTTTTTTTTTTTTTTTTTCCCAAAAGTGGACTGTGTCATTTCAATTTATTGACGCAGGGGGGCAGACAGGTTATTTTGATTGTCTGGCGATTTGTTGACGGGGGGGGCTGCTGACCTTTTGTCTTAAATTCTGGACCTTTGGTCGTGAGGGGGGGTTCGTTCGATCCACCCGATCGCCCCCCCCTGGCTACGGGCCTGGTTGTGTGTACAATAGGTCCAGGCACACCCATCCGCTTATTAAACCAACAGAGTTCACAAGAAGGACTGTTCCCCGGCGCGGTGCTCTCCTCATTGAGGGTTCGTCCGCGGCCGCCCCCCCCCTGCTGGGAGGTAGGCACGGCGCAAATTAGGATTGTAGAAAGGAGCCGAGGGACTTCTGGGGAGCGCTGTCCATGGTGCTGAATAGTCTGTTCGGAGCTGCCGAATCCGCCCAGGGTTGCCACAAGATAGAGAAATAAATAATTCTCTCTCTCTCTCTCCTCTGGCTCCATATCTCTTCTCTCCTTACAGGTTTTTGGGCGGATGTCCTCCCCTGTACATATTCCGTGGGCCGCGCCCAACCGACATTAAGTACGTGCCGGGGAAGTGTCACTCCGACAGGATCCTCCGAGCGTGACTTCAATCCTCTCCTATAATGACTTTTCTCTATTAAAAGGAGGCGTGGAGGCAGGGCCCTGTGATCCCCCCCAGACAGAGGAACCTACCAGGGGGAGAGGGATGCTGACAGCAGCTTTCTGAGGCCCAATAGCCCAAAATTGAGACCCGCACAGCAACATCACAGGGAGGGAAATACCGCTGCGTCGGCACTTTGAAAAGCCGTGGAACGACTTTCACTTTTTTTTTAATGGATGCGCTCGCTTAAAGAGATTGGGTAGTTAGTGTAGAGGTTCTTGTTGCTTTCTAGCGGAGTAACGCAGAGGATAGGAGAGGAGGAAGGGGAAAAAAAAACATTCCATTATGTACAGTCCATATCCATGCATGGTAGCAGGGCTATGCTAATAGCTGCGGTTTTACCCCCCCCCCCCACACACACACACGCGCACACACACTGCTGACAAAACGTCATGTTCCTGCAAGTTGTTAGATGTAATTGGGGCAATTTTTGAGGCGCATGTTTTGTTAACATCCTCATCTTTGGCCATTAGGCGGTGAATCAGAGAGGCAGATGACTTCCAGGATTTATGAGTGGCTCTCTCATTTATTTACCATTGATCACTGTTGGCCCTGCTCCCGGCTCTTGGAGCTTTCTATGTGCGTGTGGTGTGTGCGTGTTTGTATATTATGTGTAGCTTATTGTGTGTGTGTGTGTGTGTGTGTGTGTGTGTGTGTGTGTGTGTGTGAGTGTGAGAGAGGCATGCAGGGGGTTGCTCCTGCCATTTCTAAATTAGTATTTTTGTTCTGCTCTAAACAGCTGGTGATGTCGGTCCACTCTGGTCCAGTCTGAGCCAGTGTTCTATCGATGTATGCTACCTATCGAGCGGGTGCTACCCAGTGGCTCTGTGCATGCGTGTATATATCACTCTACATAAGAAAAAACGTATCATGACATCTTTATTCATATTTTTCGATTAAGAACACCAGTAAGTGTACTGTAAGAATATGGGGAGCATGCTATTAAAAAAAAAAAAAAACATCTCCATGTAAGATTTCAGGGACCTTCTATTTCGATCGACCAATATCTTCTTTAAAATGACGCTACAAAATAATTTTTGATTTCACCACTACACACTCCATACTGTGAGAAGATGGGGAGAATAATTTGATACTCAATCAATTTTATGCAAGATTTCAGGGGTAGCATATGTTGATCGACCAAAATCCTCCATCAGAGATTGTCTTTATCATCGATTTGCGCTACGGTAGAATTTCTCAACAAGGTACCATCGATCGGCAGAACAGCGGTTTGGACGTTAAAGATTGACGGTGTGGACTGGGTTGGGGTGGGGGCAGAGTTTGTCTGTTCTACCCACCAACACCCACCCTCTTCTCCCAGATCTCTGATCGCAGACGCACACATCAAACATTCATGAGACGGGTCAGACTGTGGGTTTGAAAGGAGAGGGGTGGGTGGGGGGGGGGGGGGGGTGGGGGGGTATTTACTCGGCGTGTGTGTGTGTGCGTGGATGCGCATGGTTGGTTTCTATATTAGGATCTGTGTACGTGAGTGCTTTTCTGTGGTTATCGTTGATAGGCTGATTAACCGACTCATTTCTTCCCTGGTTGAATGGATTGTTGCTGGGCTTTTTTCAGCCTTATTGAACGAAAGCAGCACTTTCACTGCAGAGTCAGAACCAGTTGTATCTTGTTTTCTGTTTGGGAATATCCATGGCCTCAAGTACCCTTACTGTAATTAATTTTGTCTGTCGTGGCACAACGAGAGAATCTAAACCTCCCGCTATCCTCCGTCAGCGGTTAGCTGAGTTTTCTTTGGTGATACGTTTTTCCAATTTATTTTCAGATTACTTTAGTTTGTGGGTTTGCATTGCTCAAATTGGTGTCCATGCTGTATAATCAGAGCCTGGCTGTACCCTTTACAAACAGGGGCAAGATGTGCGTGCGTGCGTGCGTGTGTGCGTGTGCATGTGTGTGTGCAAGAAAGTCGATTGCAAAAACACCATCTCTCTCCCTCTCTCACGCACGCACGCACACACACACACACACACACACACACACAAAGATTGTTAGTTGGCTCCATTGGTGTCCTGTTGCGGACGCTTAGGATCTTTATTGGATAACAGATGTAGTCTTTATTATTTCATCGCCAGAGGGGATCATACATGTATAGCAATGAGACAAACACACACACGCACACACACAAACACACACGCCAGATAAGCATTACACTGGGATCCCACAATGCTGGTGTTTTGATATTATTTTATTCTCTCTCTCTCTCTCTCTCTCTCAGGGAGTGATGACATGTTTGCATGTTTGAATGTTTGAATCCCTGCTGATCAATTACACAACCCTCCTCTGCTCTCCTTCCTCTCTGCTCTGGTCTCACTACTGTACACACTCCTCTCTCTCCTGGTCTCTCTGCACTATGTATGCCTCACTATAGACTGTTACACTCTCTCAAATCTCTGTTAGATGTAGTGTTGGTCTCTATCTCTCCCCCTATCTTCCTTCTCTCTCACTCCACCTCCCCATTCCATCATCTCACCCTCTCTCTCTCTCTCCCTCCCTCTCTCCCTCCTCCCTTCAACAGTCCCTCAGTGTCCATCTTGAGGTGTGTGTGTGTGTGTCCTCCTCTGTGTTGTATCCTGGCGTATCCCCTCAGGCACATCCTGTAATGGATGTTTACAGCATCCCTTACCTGTGCTAATTGTAGCTGCTCACACTAATAGATGCCACTTCCACAGCGGGAGAGTGTATGTGTGTGTGTGTGAGAGTTTGTTTTTTTCTGTGTTTGCGTTTTCTTTAAAATTTTCCTTGTAATTTAATTATTTCTATTGTGCATATTATCTATGTATATTCTCTATTAAGCTGTACTTTTTTCCCCACTTCTGCTGTACTTTTTCCACTGCTGAAACCCATGGGGATTATTAAATCTTCTATCTTATCTATCTGTGTTTGTGTGTGTGTGTGTGTGTGTGTGTGTGTTCGTGCATGTGTGTGTGTGTGTGTGAACCTCTGTGTATTTGTCTGAGTAGTCCCCACATTAATTAACACTCATTTCTTCCCTCAGTGCCTGTGGATAAAATAACTATGGAAACAGCATGAGGGAAGACTTGATTTGTGAACAAACCCAGCAGTAACATCACCAGTTTATTGATCAGAGCCTTCATTTCACCATTGAAGCTCTGCACAGCTTCACCCGGCGTTCTAATTCACAGGCTGTGGGACTTTCATCGCGCACAGGACCCGTTTTTTCTCCGACAACAACGCGTTGAGGTCACGGGCCTCGAATTAAGTGCTTTTTTTTTGGGTCCCTCGGCAGTGGTCTTTGTGGTGGGTCCTTTGTGGTCCCTTGTTTGTGCGTGGCCCCAGGTCCACTGCTCTTCTGTGTGTGCGTGTGTGTGTGTGTGTGTGTGTGTGTGTGTGTGTGTGTGTAAATCTATGTGTGCATGGCCCCGAGTGCACTGCTATTCTGTGTGTGTGTGTGTGTGTGTGTGTGTGTGTGTGTGTGTGTGTGTGTGTGTGTGTGTGTGTGTGTGTGTGTGCGTGCGTGCGTGGTGCACCGCCCCTCTGTGGGGGGCGGGGCTCTGCTCGATGTGACTCACCTGTCATGGGCTTTTCATTTTTTTGGGTATTATTTCACATGTATCTCCTACGTTCCATATCAGGCTTCATTTATTCTCCTCATCTGGCCCTGGGAGAGGGGGGGGGGGGTACGACGACACACTTTTCAACGGTCCCCAACGCACCCCTCCTCCCTACCACCTCCCTCACGCTGGTCTCGGAGTCCCTTCCCCATTCTATTAATAGTCCCAGTGCCCTCCCCCGTGCCCCCCCCCACACACACCTCTTTCTACAGGAGCGCTGGGGGGGGTGGGGGGAGGAGGGTGGAGAGAAAAGAGATTGGGAGCCGAGAAAGAAAGAGAGAGAGAAAGAGAAAAACAGCATGATGCAGGCGTCGCCATGGCCCCGGGCAGACAGGACGCAGTGGAGGGGGGGAGAGGGGGGGATAGGAGGAGAGGAAGGGTGGAGGGAGGGGAGGAAGAGGGGAGGGGAAGAGAGGAGAGAGGCACTTCCTGCGACGTCCACGGATTACAGGTTCATTTTAGAGTCGGAACACTTTATTTATCGAGCACCGTCGGGAATTGCAAAAAAGAAAAAAAACACAACAAAAAGCGCTACCGAGCCAAACCGCATACTGCATCTTTAATAGAGGTCACCCAATACCCACACCCGTATCCTGTGTATCCCTGTGATATTACAGAGCGTGTCATGTTGACATTGACACAGAGCGCGTGCGTACGTTATGTTGATGTTCATCCACGTCCCAGATTTCCCCTCTGCTGAACTTGCTGGGAGAAGTAGCGAGAGCAGGCCTCACTTCAGACGCTGCACACGTGATTGTCAGGACAGCTCTCGTCTTGTCGGGCGATTCTGGTTCTGTCGCACACCGAGACTGTGGACGGCTCAAAGCGACGGCGTTTGATAAGAGCGCCATAAGGTTATTTTACAATGACATGAGAATTAACCGTGGTTATTCGTAGAAGAACGAGGCACGCACACTCACTCCCACACACATGCAATGTGTCATGGAGATACAGTATATGAAGAGCCATTTCAAGGCACTCAAAACCAGATGATCAGGTTATGAGTGGCTCATTGTTCCTCGCAGGGGAGAGAAGGGTGACCTACCAATGACAATCTAAAACCGCTCTCCCTACTCTAATGATGATGGATATAACGACAGGACCATCGGGATGGGTCTCGTCAGTGCTGCTACACAGCAGGACTGCAGATGGTTCACATTGATGACGTTTGATGAGAGGATCATGAGGTTATTTTACAATGACATGAGCAGTAACCGTGGCTGTTTTAACAATGTTTTTATTGATCTTAAAAGAGAAAAGAGGTAATACACACAGGCTGTACATATTATGCCCGCTATACTGTAGAGCTTTATCTATGCTCATAAATACCCATATACACACACAGACTGTTCATACAATATTTATAACAATATGAAATGTCCTTAGTATTCCTGGCCCACTCCCCAAACCTTCTTCACAGCTCCCCAGACGGCCGTAGGCCCTCAAATTACAAATAAACCCACTCTTTCCAGAAATTCTGTGAACGGCCTCCACGTCTTCAAACAACTCCAACTTATTTTTAACAATGTTTTTCCATAACGATACAAGAGGATAATTCTGTAATATACTGGCTTGTGCTTGGGTTGTCCATACTTTTCCATGACAGAGCTACTGCATAATCCGTCTTGCCAAGAGGCATATATCTATTAATGCACGTTATTTTTTTTATTAGTAACAAGGTTTTCTGGATATACTCCCAAAATACAAATGTGCTTTCAGACATTCCCATTCCTTTCAGACCATTCCTCTACTGACATGTCCTCTTGTAGATCTCTTGTAGGTCTCTCTCTTGTAGATCTCTCCCCCAAGCCACAGGCCTCTCTTTAGATGATTCCTCTGAGTGGTCTGCAAGAAGGCTAGAAAGCATTAACACCTGACACCTGTCTTGTTGGAGCTTCAAGGTTATGTCCTCTACCGCTGACAGAGGTGTGTCAGTCAGGGAGTTATTTTGTGAGGAAAAACCATGGCTAGGAGAGAGACGCACGCACACGCTCACAGGTAGTGCCGGGCTGTTCGATTCAAGGCATCGTGGTTATCAAACCGGTGAGGAACATACATGTACATGTTCAGAACATACTGTACCAGCAGGTGACACGCTGTCCTCCTCTCTGACCCGAAGACCCGCCGTCTCCGCCTCTGTCTGCCCATCGGCCAGGAGAGAGAGAGAGGGGAGGAGAGAGAAAGAGAGAGAGAGACAGAGAGAGAGAGGGGGGGGGGAGGGTGAGAGACGGAGAGTGAGAGGGGGGAGGGAGGGAGAAGGAGAGAGAGGGGGGAGAGAGATGGAGAGAGAGGGGTGTGAGAGAGGGGGGGAGAGGGAAGGAGAGAGAGAGAGAGGGGGGGAGAGAGAGAGAGAGAGAGAGGGGGGGGGGGGAGAGAGAGAGACTGAGAAAGGCAGCATGAGACTGAGATCTCCATCTATCCCATAATGGACAGTTTGCCGAATGAGTGATGAATGTGCTTCAAGGCCACGCTCAGACCAATGAGTGGTCAATCAAATTAACACTTGGTGAGCTTCTGTGTGTATGTTTCTCTGTGTGTGTGTGTGTGTGTGTGTGTGTGTGTGTGTGTGTGTGTGTGTGTGTGTGTGTGTGTGTGCGTGTGTGTGCTGGTAAGTAATCACGTGTCTCTTGAGTGTACAGTATGAGACAGATTAGATGAGATTTGTGAATGTCTGCACCCATACTTACATCTGCATGGGTATCATATCTATGTACAGGTGCATGTGTGTGTGTCTGTCTGTGTGTAGGTGCGAGTGTGTGTGGAGTGTGTGTGTAGGTGTGAGTGTGTGTGTGTATGTTTGTGTGTGTGTCTGTGTGTAGGTGTGTGTGTGTACGCGTGTGTGTGTGTGTGTGCGCATGTGTGAGTGTGCGCATGTGTGTGTGTTCGACCTGCTTTCAGTACCCTCTGCTTCTCCTAAGTGAATCCAATTAAACCAACGTTGAGGTGCTAGGAGCAGATACCGAGAATGTCGGCATGGCAACCGAGTCTAATAGCGTACTGTAGCAGGTGGGGGGTTAGGGTGTGTGTGTGTGTGGGGGGGGGGGTGTTAGGGCAATCACTGCCTCTCTTTATTTCAGGGATATTCACTAATTGTTGTGACTCCCGCGACGGGGTGCATGGCCTAGTCACAGCCAGTGTCGTACTGCAGGTGTAGGCTATACAGGGACCATACAGGGACTATACAGGGACCATACAGGGACTATACAGGGACTATACAGGGACCATACAGAGACCAAATAGAGACCATACAGGGACTATACAGGGACCATACAGAGACCAAACAGAGACCATACAGAGACCTTACAGGGACTAACAGAGACCATACAGGGACTATACAGGGACTATACAGAGACCATACAGGGACTATACAGGGACTATACAGAGACCATACAGGGACCATACAGGGACCACAGGGACCATACAGGGACTGTACCATACTACATACCATACAGAGACTATACAAATACACTTATATAGCACTTTTATCCAAAGCGCTTTACAATGAACGCCTCTCATTCATCCATTCACACACACATACACCAATGGCGGCAGCCTACTCATTGGGAGCAATTTGAGGTTTTGTGTCTTGCCCAAGGACACTTCAACATGTCATCAGGAGGACCCGGGATTCGACCCAACGATCAATAGACGACCCGCTCCACCTCCTGAGCCCCGCTATGCCGAGCCGACTATACTGTACCTGACGGTCTGGATAGTTAGAGTGGTTCAATAGCTGAGTTTTCAGGGCTGGTTCAACCACAGAGACCATTCACCAACCTCTGAATAGACTTTCAAAGGATTATACTGTCTGCGCAGCATGGCTGTGTGGGATATAACGAAGACAGGTCTGTATTTTCTCAGAGGCTTAGAGCCGTCTCCCGAGCTACAGTGAGAGCCGACCTCTGTAACGACCTTGCGTCTGAGCTCTTTTGCGTTTCGTACAAGCAAAGCTCAGCCTTCGGCTTGTTAGATTGGCAGCCACGCCGTCGGGCTAAAGCCTCGCTCACTCCCGAAGTACAAGAACCTAGTTATTTCATCACGGTTGTCATTGATCGCTTTCCACATTCTTTTTTTTTCACCTTCGTCCTCACACCATTCCATTGAAAGTTACGTCTGTAAACTTCTATCTCTGTTGAGCTTGTTTCGTGTCCAAGTAACTGCGTCAATCACACACACCCGCACGCACGCACATGTCATCAACGCCATTAATTGATAACCTCAAAACATGCCTGATTATCTTTCTAACTTTTATGAGAAAAAAGCTCAAAGACAAAAACTAAAGTTAAAAACGACACGACAAACAAAAAAGAACAAGCATCCCTCTGAAGCTGCAGGTGTGTTTGTAGACTACTAAGACAGAAAAAGTTTGGGACTCCAGGGGCGTCTTGGCTTCCACCACAAAGAGAATGTGTGATTGGTCTCCGAGAACAATGTAGAAGTAATACAACTCTCCACCTAGACCTACAATTTCTGGTCTAGTCGTTCCTAATCACTGATAATCATTGCAATCTCTTCAGTCATCTGCTCCACCCCACCCCAATCTAATTCCTCCTCTGGTGATTACTGGTCTTAAACACACACACATGCATGCACACACACATGCACACACACACACTCACACACACGCTCGCACACACCAACCTCAACCACTCCAACCACTCCAGTAATCAGACGAGCGATCAGACAGAAAAATGTCTCCTCCTGGATCGCACCTCTTCATCTCTTAAAATATGCAGGGGAACAAACACTTTCTTCTCTCTCCTCTCTCCCTCCCCTCTCTCTTTCTCCCGTCTTTCTCTCAAAACATCTCTCTCAAAATGATCTCAAAGGCAATCAATGTCCCAATTCTCTGAGTGAAATGCAACCGGTGAAATTTTAATGAGGAGGGTGTGGAGGTGTGTGGGCGTGCTTTCAAACACTTCCTGTGCGGTTCACACCTGTGAGCTCACCAAGACGGGGGCAGTTGCCCTCTGCTGTGAGAACCGTTAAAAGCAATTATTGTAAGTCGCTTTGGATAAAAGCGTCAGCTAAATGGCTGCAATGCAATGTAAATGTGATGTCTTATTGGTCCACTGAACCACTCACCAAGCACTCCGATTCCCCCCCGCCCCGCCCCCCCTCCTCACCCACACACACCTGCTCTGGCCACACACCCTGGGTGTACTGGCTCTGAACCAAAACCTTTTCACCCCCTTCCTCCCTCCTTCCCTCACTCCCTCTCTCACCCACTCCTGCTGTCCGCCAGCCATTCCACTGTTCTCTCTGTCTGCTCACGTGTCCCTAGATGCTCTCTCTCTCTCTCTCTCTCTGTTCCTCCCTCACTCCAACACAGCAGTAAACATCCTCTCAATACTCTGCTATTTCCCCCTGGGATAAATAAAGTACTTATCTACAGTAATGATCTATCATGTATCTATCAATCAATCTATCTCTCTGTCTATCTGTGTCTGTGTCTCTATCTATCCATCTATCCATATCTATCCATCTATCATGTATCTATCGATCGATCTGTCTGTCTATCTGTTTCAGAGGATACATCCTCCGCTCCACTGCACAGTCTACAGTAACAGCCTCCCATGTGTGCGATTTCTGCCTCCACACCCCTCCTAGTGACAGTGAATGGGGGGGTGTAGTAAACAGATCATGTTCAGAATGAGAAACACAGCTGCAGGTGAAAAAGCGGGGCGGAAAAAAGCTAATAAATAAATAAAACTAGCAGAACAACACGAATCCCTGCTTGTTGATTCCCACACCTCCCGTCTGGAGGGACGCTGTGCCTTTGTTACCCCTCGCGGCACGGCGCACTGATTAAATACAAACGTATGTCTGCCGCGGAGATGGAGCGTGTTTGGGCTGGAGAGGCAGTCAATCAATACACCAGTTTCCCCCGATGCAGCTGGCAGCAAAAACAGGCGGCCTAAACAGGAGCGAGAAGTACAGCTGCTGCTGCTGGCGGTGGTGTGTGTGAGAGATAGAGAGAGAGAGAAATTAGTGTGTGTGTGTTTGGGGAGGGAGGGGAGGGGGGTTGGTTCTATACCATATTCCCTCCCTCCCCTTTGTCTGCTTTTTGACTTTCTTCCAGTTTACTCTCTCTCTCCCTCTCTCTCTCCCTCTCTCCCTCTCTCTCCTTCTCTCTCTCTCTCTCCCTCTCTCTCTCTCTCTCCCTCTCTCTCTCCCTCTCTCTCTCTCTCTCTCTTTCACTCCGCTGCTCTCGCTCCCAGACCATCTCTGACTGTGAGGAGCAGCGAGGCTCCCGGGGCAGGAAGTTGTTGCTTATGCAGCAGTTGGTTTTAATTCTGATTCATGGGTCCATTTCCTGACAGAGGTCAGAGTCCGCTGTCGGGGCGACGAGCGGGCGGCCATCTCGGACGCCGCTGGCACAGGCCGCGCGCGGTAAGCACAAATACCCAGCAGCGTGTGGGGCGGGGGGGGGGGGGGGGGGGTAGCTGTGTGTGTCAGAACCCCCCCTCACCCCCATCCCCGACGGTATTGAGGAGCGTTGGAGGCGCATGAGAAAGAGCCAACAGGTCGCGAGGTGAGGACAGAGGGGGGTTGGGGGGCCGGTCGGCGACTGATTCTCCCCCTCAGGGGGGCTGTACTGTATCTACCGCATGCGACCTGCGACCATGCGAGACACGGTTATGCAGTACTGGGACGATACGAGCACGGGAGCGTCCCACCGGGAACTGGATTCTGCCGTCGATGAAACGTTTGGAATGATTGCAGATTCCTTCACTGCCTTTCCATCCTGAGAATGCAGGGGTTTTTTTTGGAATAGGGTTGGGGGGGTGGGGCGGTCGATAGTATTCCCACAGACGTCAGGGGCTGTGTATTCAGTATTCACAGACAAGCTTCTGAAGAGGGGAAAGGTTTTAGAGAAGGGAGAGAAAAAAGACGGGGCCTAAGAAGTGGGAAGAGATTTCTGTGAGGATGATTTCGATTAGCAAGCTCTGTTGCTCTTTTTTCTTGTCACGTTATGCAAACATGAGAAGTACAATCATTCAGATCTGCCAAGGCTGGGATCAAGGTGAATTATAGGGGATGACTGCATCAAAATGGTTGGTGTTTTTTATGCCCAGGCACATTTTCATGAGTAATTGAGCTTGTGAGCTGGCAGGAGTACACTGACTGTACTATCATATATCCACCATTTGGATATAACCCCTATTTTATAGACAGTATAGAGAGGTTTGAGTTGTGATATTAAATGCTGACAGCCAGCCCATCCCAAAGTCTGTCTCTGTCAAGATTATTGTTAATCTCTCCATCTGCCTGCTTTCCTATCTCCCTCATATATATATATATATATATATATATATATATATATATATATATTGTAACATGCAAGGCAAGGAGATGAGTGGAGAACAGTACTGAATTCCAAACCGACAGCTTGTTTGTGCAATGGCACATTTATTGAACAAGGTCAAAAAGGAAAAACTAGAAACGACAACAATAATGTCCAGCCCGGCTGACTCTCTTCTCCTGGTCCGCTCAGCCATGCTGCGGGGGATCCAAGATTTCGGGAGTCGATCACAGACGAGGGGTTTTAGCATAAACAGTGATAACACGGTCGCAACAGCACAGCTCTCTCCTCACCACTCACCAAGTCGATTGACTGCTGTTTGCTCTGTCGGCTGGGCTTTTGTGCCTGGTTGATTGGATGCAGCCAGTGTCACGTCAGTCAGTCGGTGATTAGCTGATTTGGACCAGCTGGGGAGCAGCGTCTACCAGGAATGCCATGGTGCTGAAGTGAGATGTGGCGCTTGCTAACCGCTCTGGGCGCGTTTGTGGCCTGGCATGGCGTCGCTGCAGGGGCGGCCTGGGCTGCCACTCACACGGCGCCATTCTCTGAGCCGCCACTCTCCTCACACAATGTACTCACCCACCACAGAGGGAGAGAGGCAGAGAGAGAGACAGATGGAGAGAAGCAGAGAGAGAGAGGGAGAGAGACTGGAAGAGACTAAGTGAGGGAATAGGGAAATGGTATGCTATACCGTTCCGCTGTACACAGTACATCTCTGTGCTCTGAAAGTAGGTCTTCATAAATCCCCTGAACCTTAAGTACCAGAGCCTTTGATTTAGCGTTGGACAGAACTAGCAGCCTCGGTGGGGTTTGCTATATCCACTGACCTTTTTTTAACAGTTTCCTTTTAAAGACGTTCCACATTCTAAAATAGAACACCAATAGCTACGCCTGTCTTAGACAGGACAGGGATGGGTGAAGTCAAAACGCTCTCTCAAGGCAGTCTCATAACATAATGCTCCTGTGAATTTCCCCAAGTGATGTTTCATCGATGAGCATCTAAAGGTTCCCAGGCCACTGCTACTGTAAGGAGTTTACAGTGGACTGACACTGGTTACTGTACATCCGTTTTCACTTCCTGGCTTGGGTGAAGTGTGGTGTCCGGAAGTGAGGTGTCCGGAAGTGACATGACAGCCATCTTGAACGTGGTGGTGTTTCTATGGCACTGGACTTGGACATAATTTCGAGTAGAGCCTAGTGTACTCAATCCCCAACAAAGTAGGCCTAGAAAAAACATTTTAGAGA
This sequence comes from Borostomias antarcticus, assembly GCF_949987555.1. Taxonomy (NCBI): domain Eukaryota; kingdom Metazoa; phylum Chordata; class Actinopteri; order Stomiiformes; family Stomiidae; genus Borostomias; species Borostomias antarcticus. The sequence continues at coordinate 5,872,807 of NC_140246.1, forward strand.
TTTTTATTTTGTGTTTTCTTCAAGTGAAGACCTTGTGGATTAATAAGGACACAGGCTTATTGGATTTTAGAGGAATTTTGTTTAAAAAATAAGAACTGAAAACCAAGCTAGGTAGCAGAGTTTCTATCTGCTGTGGCCCTATAGCTTCAAAAGACACTAAATTTGGATACCCTGGTTTATGTGGGCAGTTTTAAAAAATTGTTTGAATGAAATAGAGGTGGAGGTGTTGTCAGGACTGGAGTGCCGGCCATACCCACAGGAGCCAACAGAGGGCGCCGAGGCCTCCGGTCTCGGACAATTGACTGATCATTACCTGTGATTTACCACACCTGTGTCAGTTTGGGTGTGTGGCCTATTTAAACCCCAGTGATCTGATATTCTGTGCTGGATCTTGAATTATGCTGCCGGGAGTTGTACTGGTGAAGTTTTTGTTTCTCTTTGCTCTTTGAGCTGGATTGTTATTTTGACTTCTGATTTTTGTTATTAAAGCCCTCTGATTTTTTCTCCACACCGTTGTCCGCAATTGCACTTTTTCAAGCCCGTTGTGACAGCAAGATCCAGCCAGACGATGAGTGCAGCGGAGGACGTAATCCGTGCGGTTTCCGAACAGGGAAAAAGACTGGCTCAACAGAAGATGGTAATGGATGAAATGGGAGAGGCAATCAACCAAGTGTCCAGCGCCGTCAATGAGATCCGGACTTTTCTCCAGGCCTCTCCACCAGCCCCAGCAACTGGAACCCCAGCCCCAGCTCCACCGGCGGCCAACCCCGTTTCCATTGCATGTCTCCATAAACCCCAGAGGTATGATGGATCCCCAGATTCATGTCGAGGGTTTTTGACTCAATGTTCTCTCTTTTTTGAAATGCAACCAGGACAATTTCCCACCGAGAAGTCGAAGGTGGCTTTTATGATCTCACTACTGACTGGGCGAGCGCTCTCATGGGCAACCGCTCAATGGGAGGCCGAATCACCAGACTGTGCCCGAGCAGACACATTCTCTGCGTCTTTACTCCGGGTGTTCAACCATCCGGTGAGCGGCCGGGAGGCTTCTCGTCGCCTGAATTCCCTCAAACAGGGGTCACGGTCAGTGTCTGAGTTTTCTATCGAGTTTCGCACGTAGGCTGCCGAGAGCAAGTGGAATGACGAGGCTCTAATGTCAGCGTTTTACTCTGGGCTGTCAGGCGGTGAAGGATGAGCTCGCCAGTCGTGAGTGGGGACCTACACTGGACGGTCTGATCACCATCGCCATCTGCCTAGACCAGCGCATCCAGGAGAGGAGAAGGGAGCGCCGACAGCACCATCCTGGCCGCCCGGCTACAGTGTCCACTTCGCCATCTCCTTCCTCAGCACAGGCCCAGGAGGAGCCCATGGAGGTGGACCGCTATCGCCTAAACCCCACAGAGAAGGAACGGCGGCGCCGGGAGAAGCTCTGCCTGTACTGCGGGGCCGCAGGCCATTTCCGGGATCGATGCACTAAGCTACAGGGAAACGCCCTGGCTCACGAGGGGCAGGGGACCACCTTGTGAGCGCCGCAGCACAGTTCCCCTCAACCACAAGACGCCTTCAGTTGGATGTACTGCTAACGTGGACTTCTGTACAACCCGGTAAAGCGCGGGTCTCTGCCTTGGTTGACTCCGGTGCCGAGGGTAACCTGATGGACATTAGCCTGGCCAAACGCCTTCTCCTGCCTATCCAGGTAAGCCCTAACCCCATGAACATTCAAGCTCTTGATGGTAGACCCCTAGGGTCGGGTAGAGTGGACTACATCACAGGCCCCCTGTATATGTGCATTGGTGACCATAACGAGCAGGTCCAGTTCTCTTTGATTGAGTCCCAGCAGGAAAGCGTAATCCTAGGCTATCCCTGGTTACGGAGGCACAACCCACAGATCGATTGGGACACTGGGAGAATCAGGATGTGGAGTCCCGAATGTAACCGGTCAGGACATTTATCTCCCACTCAGGTCAGCTCTGTGTATAGTAGCCCTCCACACAAGGTTAAGTTTCCTCTCAATGCTGATCCAGATTGTGACCTCAGTCAGGTTCCCTCTGTGTATCATGACTTGGCTGAGGTCTTCAGTAAGTCACAAGCTGCCGCGTTACCACCACATAGACCTTATGACTGTGCTATTGAGTTGTTATCAGGAGCCACGCCGCCCAGAGGCCGGCTATACCCATTGTCAGTTCCTGAGACCAAGGCCATGGAGGACTACATCAACGTGTCAGTAAAGAACGGTTTGATTACACCTTCCACCTCTCCTATGTCTGCAGGATTCTTTTTTGTACCTAAGAAGGACGGGGGCTTGCGCCCATGTATCGACTATCGAGCATTGAACAAAATAACTATTAAGAACAAGTACCCCTTGCCACTAATGTCCACTGCCTATGATCTGCTCCGTGGTTCCACTATTTTCACCCGACTGGATTTACGCAATGCCTATCATCTAGTCCGAATCAGAAAGGGTGATGAATGGAAGACTGCTTTTAGCACCCCTAGTGGACACTACGAATATTCAGTCATGCCTTTCGGTTTGTCCAATGCCCCAGCAGTGTTCCAAGCACTAATAAATGATGTCTTGAGGGAGTACATCAATCGGTTTGTGTTTGTGTATCTGGATGATGTGTTAATTTTTTCCAAGTCTCTTGAAGAATACCAGAAACAGGTCCGGCTGGTCCTCCAGAAGCTCCTTGACCATCAGCTGTTTGTAAAGCAGGAGAAGTGTGAGTTCCATGTGCCTAGAACTACTTATCTGGGACTGGTGATCTCTCCTGCTGGAGTCGCGATGGACACTGGGCGGGTTCAGGCCGTGGTCAACTGGCCGGTCCCGTCGACATTGAGACAGGTACAGAGTTTCCTGGGGTTTTCTAACTTTTTCAGACGTTTTATCAGAAACTTCAGTTCTGTTGCAGCACCCCTCACTGCATTGACCCGTGGAGCCCCTGCCAGAGTGAGATGGACTTCTGAGACCCAGAGGGCGTTTGAGGACCTCAAGGCCCGATTCACCACAGCTCCCATTCTCGCTCACCCAGATCCTACCCTCCCCTTTGTCGTTGAGGTGGATGCCTCCAACACTGGGGTAGGAGCTGTCCTCTCCCAAAGAGCTGAGGCCGACAAGAAGACTCATCCATGTGCTTTCTTTTCTCGTAAACTCAGCCCCACGGAGAGGAACTACGACGCTGGAGACCGAGAACTACTAGCCATCAAACAGGCCTTGGAGGAATGGAGACATTGGCTGGAGGGCGCGTACCATCCGTTCCAAGTCATCACCGACCACAAGAACCTCCAATACCTCCGGGAGGCTCGGCGCCTGAATCCAAGACAAGCCAGGTGGGCCCTGTTCTTTTCCCGTTTCAATTTCATTGTGACTTTCCGACCAGGAAGCAAGAACGTGAAAGCTGATGCATTATCACGTCAATTTGACACGGATGTCACTGACTCTTTGCCTGAGAGCATCATACCCCCCAGGTGCATTGTGGGCCAGGTCATTCTTGCCTTGGAGGAGACAGTCCAGCGGGCCCAACAGGTGGAGCCCGGTCCGGGAGGGGGCCCCCCCAACTGCCTGTATGTTCCTCTCGAGGTCCGTCCTGACGTCCTGCGGTGGGGCCATGACTCACCTGTGGCAGGTCATCCCGGAACTGCCCGGACAGCCGAGCTCATCAGCCGTCGCTTCTGGTGGCCACGCCTGAGGGCTGATGTGGAGGAGTACGTCCACGCCTGTACCATCTGTGCTGCTCAGAAGGCGAGTAATCAGGCTCCTGCTGGACATTTGCTTCCACTACCAGTGCCACATAGACCATGGTCACACATCTCTATGGACTTCATTACTGGCCTACCGCCATCGGCAGGTAACACTTATTTTTGTCATTGTGGACCGTTTTTCTAAAGCAGCACATTTTGTTCCACTGCCCAAGCTGCCCTCGGCAAAGGAGACTGCGGACCTAGTAGTCCGTGAAGTGGTCAGGTATCATGGTGTACCCAGTGACATAGTATCGGACAGAGGTCCACAGTTCGCGTCCAAGTACTGGAAAGCTTTTTGGTCCCTGTTTGAGACTGCAGTTAGTCTGTCCTCAGGTCATCACCTGCAAAGCAATGGCCAGACTGAGCGGGTAAATCAAGAGCTGGAGACCTACCTGCGTTGCACGGTCTCCTCCAACCCAGAGTCCTGGAGCCAGAGGCTGGTGTGGGCGGAGATAACCCACAACCAATTGAGAAGCTCGTCCACTGGTATGTCACCATTTGAAGCCCAGTTGGGGTACGTTCCCCCATTTTTTCCCTGTCAGCAGGCTGAGTCAGCGGTGCCGTCAGCTGATGCGTCAATGGCCAGATGCCGTCGGGCATGGGACAAGGCCCGCTCTGCTCTTATCCGCACGTCTGACCGCCACCGCTCCCAGGCCAACCGTCGTAGGCGACCCACGCCCACGTTTCATCCTGGGCAGAAGGTGTGGCTTTCCACCAGGAATCTACCCCTGCGCACGAAGACCAAGTTCACACCCCGGTTCATTGGGCCGTTCGTGGTGGTAGGGAGGGTCAATCCCGTGGCATATAAACTGCGCTTGCCTAGGTCTCTTCGGGTGAATCCTGTTTTTCATGTGTCCCTGTTGAAGCCTTTCTCAAGCTCTCCCTTATCTCGCCCCGTCCCACTCCCTCCTCCTCCTCGTATTGTTGCAGGTGGCCCTGTGTACACGGTTCGTCGGCTGCTGGATTCTCGCCGGGTGGGTCGCGGTCTTCAATATCTGGTTGATTGGGAGGGCTACGGCCCGGAGGAGCGATCCTGGGTTCCCTCTCGCTGGGTGCTGTGCCCGACCCTCATCCGTGACTTCCACCGGGAGAATCCACGCCTGCCGGGGCCACCTGGAGGTGGCCGTAGAGGGGGGGGTACTGTCAGGACTGGAGTGCCGGCCATACCCACAGGAGCCAACAGAGGGCGCCGAGGCCTCCGGTCTCGGACAATTGACTGATCATTACCTGTGATTTACCACACCTGTGTCAGTTTGGGTGTGTGGCCTATTTAAACCCCAGTGATCTGATATTCTGTGCTGGATCTTGAATTATGCTGCCGGGAGTTGTACTGGTGAAGTTTTTGTTTCTCTTTGCTCTTTGAGCTGGATTGTTATTTTGACTTCTGATTTTTGTTATTAAAGCCCTCTGATTTTTGCTCCACACCGTTGTCCGCAATTGCACTTTTTCAAGCCCGTTGTGACAGGTGTGTGCTTGCTTTTGTTATTGTTATTTTGCTATTAATAATTATGTCACCAGTTTTATCAGTTTCTTCAATGTTACTTGAATGTATTTTTTTTTTAGGACAGTCTGGATATCCACGTTTAGCCCATTCAGTTATCTCCTTAAGTTGTAGCCTTGAAAAAAGGTAATACAATCTGCAACGCAATCCTTTCATTCAAGATTCTCTTCTATGATGTGGTTAAACTCCTCTGATGTGCACACCTTCAAAAGAGACAAACCCATAATGGAAGAGAGACATCTCCTTTCATTACAGGGGCCTGAGGTGAATGATGAGCATTGATAAGCCCTTGTCCCTGCGGACCCTGTCTAAGAATGCCAGGGAAATGTCTTTGGGGGGGGGGGGTGAGTTTGCACAAAGGCAGGTTGGAGGAATGGCCGTACGAGACGAGGGTGCATGATAGGACGAAATTTGAAATTGAAGAACTGTTGCCTAGAGAGGAGGACGCTCACTTAAAAGGTGTAAAACTGATATTTATTATATGAGAATAAGGAGAGATTGATAGGATACAATCATAAAGATATGTATTATATCAGAGTACAGAGAGATTGTATATAGCGTACAGTGATACATATATTTATTATATCAGAGTACAGGGAGATTGTATATAGCATACAATCATACAAGATATTTATTTTATCATAGCACAGAGAGATTATACTGTAGCATGCAATAGCATGTTACCAGACAAGATGGACTGAGAGGATTCGCCTCTTATACTGTGAAGTACCAGGATGTAGGCCATATGGTAAAGATCACATACTGTAGGTTTCATGGAAAGAAGTATAACAAGGGAACTGCAAAACATTCGGAGAACAGAATTTGGGAACCCAGAAGCCAGCCTTGGAACACCTTCTTAGAAATAGTCTCTTCCTTGGGGGGATTACCTCGGTACAGAGCAGCTTGTCAAAGATCTCTGGGGCAGAACTGAAGAGAGAACAGGATATGAACACAAACAAACAAAATACACACTGTGTGGGAACCTGGAAGGTAAGACTGTCGCTGATGAGTAGAAGTGTTGTGTTTTATCTCTAGCTGAGGAAACATTCCCACCCTGTTTGATAAGGCAGCATATTTACAGAGACCGCGTTATCAGAATGAAGTTCCAGTCTGGTACGAAATGGCGTTGGCATTTTTCAAGGTAGTCCCATAATCCATTGCGTCCTAAACAGTTTAACACCAGACGGTAGCTGTCTGAGTTGTGTTCAATACATTTTGTAGGTTCCGATTATTGAAAAAAGAATATCCTCTAAAAATGTTCATGTACCAAAATGTGACTTGACTCAATCATTGTAGATGATAGAAGGCAAAAAGTTCAGGGCGACTTCTGAGAGGAGCTGACTTGTCAGGAAACTCTGGTATAAAGAATGTCACATTGGTCAGGAAAGAAATCAAACAAGGATGAAATGCCTGTCCTGTTAAAACTGTGATTAGCAATTAGCGCCTATGGTGGAATTGTCTTATTGCCTCTCTGTGCAGGACTCTGTCCACGAATGTGCTACTGAGGTGACACGTCTTATGGATGTGTTACACACCTGACCACACACATAATATTCTGTCTTTGATGGCTCTAATGTTGCTATAAAACCAAAGAAAAGGACCTGGGCTACACCAATATAAGACTGCGGCAGGCACATTGTGCCTTCACACCGCATACTGGAGGATGCCAGGCACACACGGGGCAAACCAACCATCACAGATGGAAAAGCAATCACTGTAAAACGTCAAATTCCAATTGCTTCAACTGAAGGTGTAAATATGACCACCAAATGGCTCGGAATTAGAAATGTACGAGAAAACAGATTCAAGTCATTCCTCCCCAGGATTCCGACGGCATTCTCACCATGGAGGAATTCATTACCGCAGAAAGCCATTAAAAGCTGTACAGGTGCTCGCCTATTCCGACGCCACAGTGTCCTTTCAACCCGTGTGCAGCCATGTGGTGAGGGCACTTTGTAAATGTAGCATTAGCGACACGAGACAATGCAGACACACCAGCAGGGATGACATTGTGTGAGAAAAGGGTCTTAATCCTAGGGCGGTTATGGCGGTTTAAGGGTTTGAATGCAACGGTATCCCCACAGGTCCAATTAGAACCCGTTAGTCTCACATATCAAAATCGCTGGGATACGGGGTGGAATTTCAACCCAGGCACGAACGCACCAACATCAAAGGAGCCGCGGTATCCGTCCTGACAGCCGGCCTCTGCCTCTTCCAGCGACGGCAGTCATTAGAAACACATTGATCTCGCGCTAATATTTCACAGTCCCCCCCATAGGAAAGACTTCTCTCTGTCAAGATCCGTTCTCACCAGCCAGTCCAACCCGAGCAACCACCCTCACCCCCTCCGCCGGCCCAGCCCCTGAATACGAATCACATTTAAATCGCTATTTGTTCCAAATCACTACCCGTTTAATCACCACTAATTGCGGACTTAGTTCTCACCGATCCTCGCAGATCCTTCTCCTCAACGCCACGGATACGGCGCCTATCGGCCTTTTTTCCCCCTTTGTTCTCAGAAGAGTTTTTCTCCTCCAAGGTCAGAAAGTTGCATTGGCAGTCATGAAGAAGTGATTAGCGGAAGTCACCCAGTTCTCAGCGGATCGATCTGAAGTTACTTTTCATCTGAACTTCTTCTTACAAATAATTGAAACATGTAAGACTCCTTTGTAGAATGATTAGAAAAACGTGTCCCCTGTCAAGGAGACAAACAAAGCAGTTG
>NC_140246.1:5885767-5900767 GCF_949987555.1 Borostomias antarcticus
GACGATAAACTATTTTTATTTCAACACAGGAATATCTTCTTTTTTTTCTTTTCTTTTTTTTTCTTTTTTTTTTTTACATATATGTGATGTTAGGGGTAGCGCCAGTTGGATGTGAACCCGGGTTCGGGGAAGGGATGTGGTTTTCATACACACATATATGTACCACCAGAACTGAACTAGGTGAGTGAGTGAGTGAGTGCATTTTATTTATATAGCTCTTCTCACAGAGAGGACTCACAAAGTGCTTCACACAGGTTAAAATGCATACCAAGAATCAACAAAAATAAACACAGGAAACAGGAAACAGTCATAAACATACAGTCCTATTAAATCAACAAAATGGCTGCCTAGGCAGCAGTGGGAAGCCGCTGGTGGAGGATGGGTGGTGAGGAGGTTACCCGCTCAGCACAGCGGTGTGTAAAGAGGACTCCACAGATGTGAATATAAATGTGTGTGAGCGTCCTCGGTCCCCGGTCGGGGATGAGCATAGCTTGTTGTTGTTGTTGTTGTTTTCCCCCCTCGTCGAGCTCGCGGCATAGGTGCAGTGTTCAACCACACCAAGTTCTCCCACACAACTGTCCTTCTCCGTTCCCTACTGTCGCTTGCTGTATCTGCGCACATCCAGCTTAACTCTGGCGCTAGCCTACAGGACGATGAAAGGACCAGCCCCCTCCTACCTCCAGGCCATGGTCAAGCCCTACACCCCCTCCAGACCGATACGCTCTGCTACCTCGGGGCAACTGGTTGCCCCATCACTCCGAGGCTCCCGTGGTCGATCGCCGGCTCACGGCTCTTCTCTGTCCTGGCCCCGCAGTGGTGGAACGAACTGCCCACTGACCTCAGGAGTCTCTGCCCATCTTTCGCCACAGACTCAAAACTCATCTCTTCAAGAAATACTACAATCCTCCCTCTTAAGCATCTATTGTAACTGTAACTGCATTGTACTGTATTTTGTATGTCGTAATTGCCTTGTATTTTGTATGTATTGCATTTTGTATGTCGCTCTTTCTTCCTTTTTTATGTGTTATTTGTATTGTAAAGCGCTTTGTGCATTCGTGCTGTGAAAGGCGCTATATAAATAAAACTTACTTACTTACTTACTTGTATTTTAGATTGCTATTCCTGCACTTCTCGTACCCTACATTAAAGGCAATTATTGTTAGTCGCTTTGGATAAAAGTGTCAGCTAAATGACTGTAATGTCATGTAAATATAATGTGTTTTCCCCACGACGCGGCGCGTTCCCACAGCGAGATTTGGGGAGGAGGCGGCGGCGGCTTGTGCTCCTCCCGTTCCCTCCTGACTTCCTGTATTGCGATGCGAGATGCCACAAAGCCGTCCCTGGAGCACCCCCCCTCCACCCCACACACCCACAAAACACAAACAACACACACACACACACTCCAAGCCTGAAATAACCCTTCCTTGGCACATACCAGCATATGAACTTTTCAAGCGTTATGCGTTTAAAAAGCGTCAGGCCTTCAAACCGTATCGATTGCAAAGCGCAAAGAGAACCTCTGGAGGAGGAGGCGTCGGCCTGTTATCTGTTCCGGCGCACGGCTCCGCCCCTCCTCACGGGCTTGCGGCCCCCCCCCTTCCCCCTTGGGGCGCCGCTCTCGCCATTCCGCCTGATCCGGTCAGACGTTGCTGTCTTCCTGACTGACAGCAACCGCCGATTATACATTCCGCCAAGCGGATTTCTGTCATACCCTCCGTCTAAGTAAGCAGAGGTTCATGTTGTCAGAGAAAAATCAATTTTCACCTATGAAATGAAGGTGGGGCTGCAAACATTGTGCAGAGGTGCGCTGTGCCCCTCTTTTTCCCTGTGCATAATTCACCGTGCCTATCGTATTATTGGAAACCCGGCAGGCGCGTTGGGCAGGTTTTTCTGCAAAGTCAAGTTAAGTTCAGATGAGGCTTGAAGGATTAGGAGATGTAATGCAATACTCTGGGCAGAATGAAAAGCGATTAAGATCCTCACTTTGTTGCAGAACCTGCAGAAACAAATTACCCATGCGCTTTCCTGGCGACCTGTTTCCTCTCATCATAAAGGGTTTCATTTGAGTATGCACTTGAACATTGCTTGGGGTCAGAGGTCAGAACATGCTTTTTTACTGTAAAGACAAGATGAAACGGTGGCTTGATGTCAAAGGAAAGCGAAAACGGAAATAGGCGCCATGTCCAGGGTCTAAATGTTTAATTAAAGGGATTGTCTGTGAATCAAAGGGATTGTCTGTTAATTAAAGGGATTGTCTGTTAATTAAAGGGATTGTCTTTACTTAAAAGGATTGTAGTTTCACTTCAAGCGTGGCCTCCGTTGTTCCATGTTTCTCGATCGCTAGTAGTAATAAGAGGGGAAAATGAGACGTGTTACTTCCAGCGCATGGAGGAACAGAAGGTGGAGGAATAAAGTGGGTTCAGTTGTTCTTGGAAGGCAGACGCCGTCCAAACTATTCCCTTTCATTCGCAACACAGCTCCAGATCCATGGTGGGCAAGGAGAAGGCGGGAAATCTCAGCCAAGGAAGGATTATTTCAGCCATGACGCAACACAACGGCAGATGGTTTGTTTCATGCAACCATCTGGGAAAGCTCGGTTGGAAACTCTCTGTGGTCGTATCTAATCCACGCCCGTAGCCGCTAGTAGCTCCCAGGACGCTGATTGGCCCGACCAAATTATGTTCGGGCCCAAACTGATCTCTATGGAGCCTTTACCAGATTGGTCTGCGGAGAGAATGTGTGGAGAGATGTGTGCTCGCGAGATCAGGACGGTCTCACGAGGCTAGCTACAGGCCGTGACATGATGCTGATGAAGGCTTAAAGTCGCACTGAAATGAAAAAAGCATTCCGTCCCATTTTGGTTCACATAATTGGTCATAGTGTTCACCTATTCAACCATGTATGCCAAAAGAATTACAAAATTCTACGTTTGTTGTAATCTTATATCAAAGTATATAATTTCTTACTTCCTGGAAAATGGTAGGTCACGTGCAATGACAACAACAGGTACCTTCGATTTTAGGCCAATAATCTCACGACATCCACCCGTCAATCAACGCTATCCTTCTATCGAATCTGTCTAAAGTTCTTAAAACCCGTCCACTTGTCAACTTTCCAATCAAATTCCTCTAAACATATGTCCCACCCTCATAGCTTGTTTGCATCGGAAATACGTCAAACTACGGAAGTTGGATGATCTCAAACGTCCGTTTCAGTGCAACTTTAAGGCCGAAACGTTCATTCCTGCCCATTCAAGTTTTAAAGACTATTGTCTATCTCCTGAGTGCCGGTGCTTTCCTTCATTCATTATAGCACTTGACCTGGCACCCGTGACTGCTTTTGTTTAATTTGGAGTTGTGCGCACTCGCTACAGGCCGGCACCATGACCTCTTCGGCTTACTGTGAGGTTTACTAGCAGATGACACAAGTCGTGGAATTTTTACCGTCAAACTCTGTTGCTTCCTTCCCACGACAGTCTGCAGTCTGAGAAATGGCAGCACTGATCTGCAGTTACAGTCAACATTCATACAGTCAAGATGCCCGCCTCGGTGTCTGAGTTGCTTCCAGGCCGTCGCTCGCCCCCGCACCCCCCAGGCGGATTCCTGTTTTGTCGGCAGAGAGAGTTGGTGGCGAGGAATGTGCGAGCGAAGACAATCAAGAGCGCTTAGTTCTACAATCATAAGGTAGCAGATGCACAGTATTCTTTTCTATGCAGGGAATGAGAAAACCAGCTCTAACCGGCCAAGACAACACGCAATCTGTTAAATGACTTGAAATATAGTTCAACCAAAGTCTAACAATACAGAATTTCCATTACAAACGAGCGCAGCGGGTAGGCAAGGAGAGAACAGTCTGGCATAAACTGCCTGTTGCGAATGGCTGCAGGCTGCTAAAGGGTTCATGTCGACAGAGCACTGCTGGTTAGAGGTTATGTGGAGGTTCGCTCTGACAGGGGAGTGTTTTTTTTATCCCTGTATTTGAAGGTTTATCTGTTGCGTCTGGAATTTTGATTGCCTCTCCAGCATTTCCCTCAGTTCAGAAGCGGCGGGCGTAAACTTGAAAGTTGTTCTATTCTGTTCTATTTGCGTGTGTGTGTGTGTTTGTGCATGCGTGCGGGTGCGTGCATGCATGCGTGCGGGTGCGTGCATGCGCGTGTGTGGGCGCGTGTGCCCATGTCTGTCCGTGTGTTTCTATCTGTATGCGTGCGTGTGTGTGCACGTACTGTGCGTGTGTGTGTGTTGTCGTAATCGTAGCGGCAACATACTATGTGTCACGCTCAGTGCTGTGCCGGCGAGCCACAGCCCACACGCGCGTTTCACGAATCATTCACGCGTGGAACAGGCGTCACTCAAGCCGAGGTCGTTGGGCAACTTCGCCCGGCCCAGACCGATGACACGATCGCCGTGGGATCGTCGTGACGCTGGGCCTCTTTCCAGCTCTGTGATTGGCTAACGACAAGGAAGGGACCTTGGATTGGCAGCTCTGGGTATTTTGTGTTCCAGCGTCCGTTGGGGTGGAAAATGTTTGTGATACATGTGGGAAAAGGGAAAGAGCAACATCTTGCCTTCTCACCCTTGAGCGCTCAGAACCACCGTTCTGTTTCAATCACATTATGTCCTTGCTCACCCAGGGACCCACTCTTATTCATCTGAAGAGACAGAGAGAATGACAGACAGAAAGAACGAGAAAAGAGAAGAGAAAAGAGAGAGAGAGAACAAGCTCGAAAGTGTTTTTTATTGTTGTGTACTTGAAATTAATTAAACTGAATTCTACGATAATTCCATTATCGTTATGCTTTATTGTAACAGCTTAGGAATCAGAATCAGAATTCGTTCATTGCCATCCAGTTTTGCGACGTACTAGGAACTCGCTTTGCTTTGCTTGACATACAATGTGAATTGCGGATATCTATAACTGAATTATGACTAGGTGTAATTCCAGTTTCAGATATCTACAATTTAATTCTGACTAGTCATAATTCCAAGATATCTACAACTTAATTCAAGATATCTTAAACTTAATTTAATATATTTTAAAATGACATTGTAGATATCTTGAATTAAAGGGAATTAAAGATATCTTGAACTGGAATTATATTATAGTCAGAATTAAATTGTAGATACACCCCATACAGTACACATGAATGGCAAAAGTAGTTTGAATCTACTAGGCGAAATGACGTTGCAGAGTTTTGCCTAGTCAAAACATAATTGGTGGGCAGGTTGGACCAGGAGGGAGGGCAGGTTGGACCAGGAGGGAGGGCAGGTTGGACCAGGAGGGAGGGCAGGTTGGACCAGGAGGGAGGGCAGGTTGGACCAGGAGGGAGGGCAGGTTGGACCAGGAGGGAGGGCAGGTTGCAGCCGATCACCTTCTCGGCGGATCGGATGACACGCTGCAGTTTGGCCGTGTCCTTGGCTGTAGTTCGATCTTCTCGCCCACTCAGCAAACCGACCGTGAATACGTAGTGAACCAAGCATCATGTCTGGATTCTGCTGTGTGTGTCGTCCATCTAACTGGGATCATTTTGTTTTTGTGGAAAAAGACTTCCGTCATCTGATTCATTTTGTTTATGTCTTTGAAGAACATCCCAGAGCTCCCTCATGTCTTATATTTAAGCCTCCCACCCCTCCACCCTCCCGCCTCCATGACCTTAACTTCCCCACACACACACGCACACACACACACACACACACACACACACACACACACACACATACACACACACACACACACACACACACACACACACACTTTTCCTCCAACACATCCCCGATCCGCTCAATAGTGAAGAACCACTTCAGGCAAATGTCTTTCATTAAAAAGTAATTTGAAACCGGGTAGCAATTTTTTCTCAGAGGCGAAACCTCGTCTTTCCAGCGAATTTCCGAGAAGGCATAAATACTGGGCGGTAGCTAGCAGCGTCGCTTAGCGCTACGCTAATAAAATAATACAGCACGCTGACCTGAGAGAGAGAGAGGGCGGGAGGGAGGGATAGATAAATGTTCTCCTTCACAATTAAAGATGACAGCCTAATGCTGCTGATTAGCGCCCCCAGCAATCAGAAGAAAAGGCAGATTCTGATAGGAGGTAATTACCTCCAGAGAAATGTGTTTCCCTGTGAAAGCTGTACGCCCTCTGGCTCAGATGGGGGAAGGGGGGGGGGGGGGCTGGGTTCAGCTACTGTTGTTGAAATGGGGGGGGGGGGTAAATTAAAGAACAGTGTTTGACATCATGGCACTTCTCAATAATGGTCCGTTCATTAAACCGGGAAATACTAGTGGCTTAGTCGGCGTGAATAATTTATAAACAAGCCGTTTGGGGTCAGTCCTAGTGCATGTTGGGTAATGAGCTATGGCACACTGACCCAGGTCTGTTTGGGTCATTAGCTGCTGGTTCTTTCAGAAACACGTTTGTGTGCCTCGTTAGTGAGGCTTGGACGCTCAAATGGTGTGGTCAGCACACAGTCAAGATACACACAAAACCTCCTGCTAAGATTGGGCAACCTTTATTGATGTTTGAAGCATGGATAGTGGTCTGTGCTGTCAAGGGAAGAGCAATATTGACTGAAATATGAGGGTTTTGTTTTGAAAACAAAATAGGCTGCACACACACAAACACACACAGCTACTACTGTGGTGAGAAGTCTTTCATCTTGATGCAGTGAACACATTTGTTTTCCCTGGCGTTTTAATACTAAGTATCAGAGTAGCTCTTTATTATCTTTCATTATGCTTTTATTGTCCTATTGTGTTGTCTCCTGTATTTTTTGTATTGATTGAAATGGAAAGCACTTTGGTCAACTCTTGAATAAAGTTGGATTGGATTGGATTGGATTGGATTGGATTGGAACACCCCCCAAAGAACAACAACAACAGCACGCACACACACACACACACACACACACACACACACGTCACAGGCTTCACTGCGTCGCTCGTCAGTATAGCTTCCACCCTCACCAGGGGCGTGCTGGGACCAAAAAACAGCCCTGGAGTCTGACCCTGCCGCTTCTGTATATAGCGATCTATGTTCATTTAAGGGGGGGTGCTCATGTGATTTGTTGGGGGGGGGGCAGAACGTTTACCGCGGGCCAGGCAAGTTATCACCGGCGGCCGTTCTGTGATTCTCCGGAACCTACAGATGGCCAGCCCGCCCCTGACCCTCACTTTCTCTGACTTGTCAACACACATGACAACCTTACATACACGCCGCTTTAGCCAGCTGCGCCACTGAAAAGCTATAACGATTCTATGTCGCAGGTGGGGCGGTATTTATACTGAGGAGTATTAACCGATTGAACTCGGTTACACACACACACACACACACACACACTCACACACACACACTCACATATCTGTAGCCTGCCTTTGTGAGAGGGCCGTGCGGAGAGAAATGTAGGGAAGTGATTGAGATCCATAACAAGGTCCAACAGTAGCTCATCACACACACACCTGGGCCCTGTGCTGCACCGCTCCATGAGGGATAGAATCTGTGATCGTTTGTTAGTGGCTGGCACTGCGTATGGATTTTCAGTTATGAAATGTAATATAACTCCCTTTCTGATGGCCCGTGCTGCTCCCCCCCACCAGCTCATCTGGGGATCTGATTACTATGCCTCAGCAGTGGCTGCCACCAAGGCGATGAAGCCATCATCGCGTGGCGCACAGCTATTGTCCTACACCTCTGAGGAATGAACGTGTGTGTGTGTATGTCTGTGTGTGTGTGTGTGTGTGTGTGTGTGTGTGTGTGTATCTGTGTGTGTGTGTGTGTGTGTGTGAGCGAAAATCAATACAGCCGCTCATGCTAACGGTGCACCTTTGTCAAGAAAATAGGTTTTTAATCGCACGTATAAACGGGACCCGGGTCTGCTGTGACAGTCGAGCCATGCTGCATCGCAGGGGGCCCCCCGGCCAAACCTTCAATGCGCCGGATTCCCCGGTGATGCGCCGTCTTTCAGAGCTCACAAGTCGTCCGGACGGATGTGTGAAGGGATTCATCACAAGCTCTCCGTTGAGGACAGATGGCTCGGGGGGAGGGGGGGGGGGTGCATTGATGTGTTTACAGTCGAGCGAACGGGTTGTGAAAAGGGGCAGGTTGAGGTTAATCCGTTCCAGGAAGAAAAACTGTTATTTTAATTTGATTTTTTTTTAGAGACGGGGGACGTACGAGCAGACCCGTCTCAGCACCTGCCTCAGACAGGGACGAAGGGTCTTAACGGTATATATGTTATAAAACTTTGAGCAGATCAAATAAAATTCAACACACACACACACGCACGCAGTTTTAAAGCACTGAGTTGGATCAAATCCGACTGAGTCTTTATAAATGGCTTAGCTAGTCTTATATACTCCAGTGACTTGGGAGAGAATATTACGTGTATATTATATGACACACACCCTGATTTAACTCAGCCAGGTGAGATTGTTTTTCTCAGAAAAATTGAAAATTGGATTTGTGAAGGTGAATGACTGAGGCTGCTGTGGACCACGGTGAACCTCTCTGCGGGAACAGACTTGGAGAACTACGAGTTCACTTCCTCAGAGTGAGAAAAGAGAGGGGATAGAGAGAGATAAGGTTAGAGAGAGAGAGAGACAGAGAGAGAGAGACAGAGAGGGGGGTGAAGACGGAGAGGCCGTTCAGTACTGTGACAGGGTTCTACCCCCTTTCGGCTCAGCGTAGCGACATGTGAAAGGTGAGATGGTGTCTCGTCGCTGCCCGTGTCGCACAAACAACGTGAAAACCCAAATATTTATTCCCAGCGAGAGGGAGGACCTAATCTTAGCGGCAACCGACTGGCGGCGGCATCTGATCTGAGGCTTCCGCCGTGTTAGCGCGCCAGACAGCTCGGCGTCCGGGCGCGGCGTGCTGGGAGACCGTCATGGTAGGTAGGTAGGTAGATAGAGAGAGAGAGAGAGAGAGAGAGAGACATAAAGCTGCAGTCTTGCACACGGCTCTGTGACAGCGTATCTATTTCCATTTTAGCTTTGCAATGAGAACAATTTCCCTTTGAGTCTTTCGGGGTCTTTCGGGTCGATGCACATTCCAACTGGATATTCAACACACGCGTGCACCACATTTGCTGAGACGACACTGCTTAACTGGAATGGGGAAGGCCTACAGAAATGCTCAAAGTCACTTCTGTCACAGTACACAGTAATATCTGCTACAGGTAATTGGCCATGTCCAGGTCTCATCTGGGCGTCATCCCATCCCAGCGCTGTGCGTCACGGCTGGAAAAATTGAATTTTACCGCTGTGTGCCTAGTGTCTGATGTTTGTTTGAGCAGGACAGGCACGTATGCATTCTGGTGCAGTGATGAGCGTGTGTGTGCGTGTGCGTGTGTGTGTGTGTCTAGGGGGGCTTTCATAGAGAAGGGTTGGATGGGAGTCAGACTCTCTTGCCCTCTCTCTCTGTTCGACTGGAGCCATATCCCTCCGGGGATTGGGGTAGGAGCTTCTCATCTCTCTCTCGCGCTTTCTCTCTCTCTTTCTCTCTCTCTCTCGTCCTCCTCGTAGCTCCTTCCCATTCTTCCCCTCATGCACCACACCACCCCGCTCTACTCTCCACGGACCTCCGAGCTGGGCTCGCTTATCACGCCATCGTCACAGTCCGTCGGTCCGCGAGCACCGTTGACTCATGTCAATTTGCCTCTGTCAGGGAGGCAACGCTGATTCATCTAGATTTGAGAGAGAGTGAGGAAGAGAGAGGTTAAGAGAGAGGTAGAGAGAGCGAGTGGGCAATAGAAGGAGAGAGCGAGAGAGAGGGAGAGAGAGAGAGGGAGGGAGAGAGAGAGGGAGAGAGAGAGAGCAAGAGAGGGAGGGAGAGAGAGAGGGAGGGAGAGAGAGCGAGAGAGAGAGAGGGAGAGGAAGATGCACCATGTTTGTGGCCCGGGCCGGGTCCATCCATCACTGGGCGTGACGCGACACCAGAGAACGAGAGCAGCGTTATTTTTATACCGGCTGTCGATATTCTGATCTGGACACACCGTGACTCGGCTGACAAGAGTGGTATTTCATGACCGGTCCACTCGCGGGGGGCTGTGAGAAACCCTGACGCGGGAAGAACCAGAACTGGCCGGTGGTCCGGCGCGGACCTCCGTGATTCTGGTCAATTCCTGGTGTCCGTTTGCACTGTGGAAGGGGAGGGAGATCACGTGACATTGAGTCCTACAGTAGCTTCTCTCCTCTCTCTCTCTCTCTCCCTCTCTCTCTCTCTGTCTCTCTCTCTCTCCCTCTCTCTCTCTGTCTCTCTCTCTCTCCCTCTCTCTCTCTCTCCCTCTCTCCCTCTCTCTCTCTCTCCCTCTCTCCCTCTCTCTCTCTCTGTCTCTCTCCACCTGTTCTACCCTCTCCTTTCTCTCTGGCTCATCTCTCTCTACACTGTTGGCCCTTGCTGTAAAAGCTACAATTAATTACTTAAAAATGCCCCAGTAAAATACCTTAAAATAATTTACAGTGTGTATTACAGTGTGTTTACAGTATAATACAGTAACACACATTGCATCATGGGAGTTGTCTTATTTAACAGTACAGTACAGTAAAATCCTGTATATGTTGAAAATGTGGGAGGGTACTGTTTTCATAATGTTAAAAATATGGTAGGATTGCACTCAATTTTGCTCATCACTTGTTTTAGAAAAGAGGCATTTGTGAGTTCTGGCAAGTAGTAGTAGGCCTACACTGATCTTTCCTACGCAATTGTAAATTGCTTTGCATAAAAGCATCAGCTAAATGACTGTATGTTAATGTGATATACAGGTATTAGAAGTGTCTGTGTGTCTTCTACAATAGGACTACCACAATGCACAGACAAAGTTTTTTTTGAGCCTCAGTGATTCAGGGATATAGGGAAACAGAATTTGACACACCTGCAAAGCTGCTGTCAATTTTCGATGGAATGGATAAACTTGTGTAAGGAATAGGGCCTGTTATATAGACGCATGCCACAATCATAGGCCGGTTGAATTCAGGGATTGAAACAAGTTTGAATTGTTGAACGTTATGCTTTGTGATGCTTTTGAAAGTACTGTAACACTCTTTGGTAAGCCATAAAGCGTTCCTTCAAATGACTACATTTATTTGCTGCTAGTGCTACTAGTTCCAATATTCCATTCATTAAATTCCAATTCCAGCTCGAGCATTCCAGTCAACCTCAATTGCCATTGACAGAACTGTTTATGCTTCTCTTTCACACCACTTTCTACCTCGGGTTGAACAGATATATGGTAAATAGACTGCACTTATATAGCGCTTTTATCCAAAGCGCTTTACAATGAAGGCCTCTCATTCACCCATTCACACACACATCCACACACCAATTGCGGCAGCTGCCATGCAAGGCGCTAGCCTGCACATTGGGAGCAATTTGGGGTTTAGTGTCGAGATTCGAACCACCAGCCCTACGATCATTGGACGACCCGCTCTACCTCCTGAGCTATACAGCCGCCCCTATATAGTATAAATAAGTATTACATAAAACAATAAGTATTAAATAAAAGAAACAAGACGACATTATGGATCCAACAGGTTGGGTATATAAAACGTTCACATATGGTAACAAACGGGTGACACCGCTGCCTGCAAAATACTGTAAATATGTTCTACAGTTACTTACTGGCGTCACTGTTGCCAGTTAAATACTGTAAAATTACTTTACGGTATATTACTGTAAATACATTTTTGCAGTAACTAACTGGCAACAGTGACGCCAGTAAGCTACTGTAAAAAAGCAAGGAAAACTAACAGTCTACCTCTCTCTTTCTCTCTTTCCTCTCCACTCTTTCTTTCCATTCTCTCCTCCCCCTCTCAGCATTTCTCTCTCCTCCTCCGTTTTCCTCTTCTCTCCATCTCTTCATGCTGTACCTGTGTTTGTGTGTCAGTGTTTGTGTCATGTTTAATGGTGTGTGTATTGTTGTTTGTGTATCAGTGTTTGTGTCATGTGTAATGGTGTGTGTATTGTTGTTTGTGTATCAGTGTTTGTGTCATGTGTAATGGTGTGTGTATTGTTGTTTGTGCGTCAGTGTTTGTGTCATGTGTATTGTTGTGTATCAATGTTTGTGCGTCAGTGTTTGTGTCATGTGTATTGGTGTGTGTATCAATGTTTGTGCGTCAGTGTTTGTGTCATGTGTATTGATGTGTGTATCAGTGTTTGTGTCATGTGTATTGGTGTGTGTATCAGTGTTTGTGTCATGTGTATTGGTGTGTGTATCAGTGTTTGTGTCATGTGTATTGGTGTGTGTATCAGTGTTTGTGTCATGTGTATTGGTGTGTGTATCAGTGTTTGTGTCATGTGTATTGGTGTGTGTATCAGTGTTTGTGTCATGTGTATTGGTGTGTGTATCAGTGTTTGTGTCATGTGTATTGGTGTGTGTATCAGTGTTTGTGTCATGTGTATTGGTGTGTGTATCAGTGTTTGTGTCATGTGTATTGGTGTGTGTATCAGTGTTTGTGCGGAACGGTTGCTGGAGTTATTGCAGCACTGCACTGGGTTGTCTGATTGTCTGGGAGTCTGGATTGAATTTGATTGGCCCGACAGAGGCTGTCCGCCCAATCAGATTGATTTCTGTCACCACTGATTGGGCAGTAATAAACGAATAACAAGGCTTATTCCCAAAACCTACAACCGTTGAGTCAGACTAGTGTATCGGTGTGTGTACTGATGTGTGTGTGTTAGTGTGTAGCAGTAGCTGTGGGTGAGATTGCACAGTACCAACCTCCAGATGTAGCTATAGGTTCAGGTGGTTCCAAAATGCTGTGTTCCAGGACTTCATCCCAGGAACACCATCTTGGCCTCCCCCTCACACACACACATACACACACACACATACACACACACACACACAGACACACACACACACACACACATACAGTACACACACACTTGCACACACACGCGCGCGTGGGCATACACGCACACACACACACATACACACACACGTGCGCTTATACGTGCGCACACCCACACACATACACAGCCTGTGGAAGCAGCACAGGGGGCGCTGGCTTAACACCTTAACATCTGGCAAAGGCCTTGGCAGTGTTAACAGCAGAATCATTGCGCTATCTCCAGGGTCAGCCGGGCCTGCCCCCCCCCCCCCCACACACACACACACCGCCAGGGGGAAAAAATGACACAAAATCAATGACACCATTTGTTTTGACAATACAGCGTCTGTTCTGATGAATTCATGTGCTGGAGCCCCCCCCGCCCCCCCCCCCCTTCCAATGGCCCACCACCCCAAAAGTGAGTACCCAAGCCTGCACCATTGTGTGTGTGAGAAAGAGAGAGAGAGAGTATGAGAGTATCTGTGTGCAAGCACTGCACGTGTGTGTGTGCGTGTGTGTAGTGCGTTTCTGCATTCACGTTTCAAAGCGTTCGTCGGAGGCATTCGTCAAATTGTTATAGGAATGAACACAAGAGTAGACACAAGTTCCGCACATACAGGTTTCATTACAGAACAGTTATTATTAATTACAGTAATAATCCACAATGCAACGGAGACGTGGAGGGAGCGCCCCGAAGCACAGGGAACCGCGCGCCGTCCAATCAGAGACTCCCGGCAGTCTAAAGAGCACATTAAGATTCTCACTGTTTCTCATCAGCGACTTTGTGGTTTTCATCTTCAGAACTGAGCTCCATTAATAGTGAGGTCTTAGGGACAGGCTAGGAACGAGATCTGAATGTTTAAACTAGTCCGCTCTTTTCTGTGCCTCACGGGCAAGAGCACTGCAGCACGCCTACACACACACACACACACACACACAGACACAGACGCACGCACACACACACACACACACACACACAGACACAGACGCACGCACGCACACACACACACACACACACACACACACACACACAGGCGGAGAAAACACCCTTTTGGCCTGGTGTTGTATGTAGCGCTGGTGCCCCCCAGCTAATGGTGTTTTTCTGCGCGGTTTGGCGGTCGAGGGAAGGCTTTCAAAGAGCCGCTAATACGACAGGGTCTTGAAAGGAAAGCGTGCCCCTGGAATCTGAAAGTGAACCACTATGTCTCTCCTCTCATCACTCAGGGCGGGAGGGAGAGAGAGAGAGGAGAGAGAGAGAGAAAGGGGGAGAGAGAGAGAAAGAGAGAGAGATAGAGGCTGGAACGGAGTCCAGAAGGGAAGTGGAGCTGGAAGTGGCGAAACGTTGGAGACCAGAGTGGTGACGCTTTAAACGCTGTTTATTCTCCGAGGGCCTGGCTGCCTGTTTCTCACGTTCTGTTTCTGTTTCTCAGGCGTGCCTGTCGTAGGTTTACAGTTGCCTGGCCAACTGTAAAATTATGTTCTGTCTTAGCAGGTGTCGAGGGAGAGAGATTAATGATCTCTTATTAATTAAGGCTTTCTCACTCACTGAACGAGCGGGGCCTTGATCACTGGGGACAGGCTCTAATAGAACAGAGAAGCAGAGCAGGTTGGATTAAATGCAGCGTCCCCGTAGACAGCTGACGAGAGGTTTTATACCAAATAATGGAATTTCAATATTTGGATTATGCAATTAGATCTTGGAGACTCATTGTGTGTTTGTTTGTGCGTGTGTGTGTGTGATTATGGATGCAGCTTACAATCTGCTCCTGTTACATCTGGTCCTTGTCATCTTTGGCCGCCTCCAGGTCTGCCTCTTCGTCTTCCTCTCGCTCCTCCTCTCCCTCCGCGGGCTCCCCCTTCATCCTCCCTCCTCCTCCTCCTCCTCCTCCTCCTCCTCCTCCTCCTCCTCCTCTCCCTCCGCTGTCTCCCCCTTCATTCTCCCTCCTCCTCCTCCTCTCCCTCCGCGGTCTCCCCCTTCATCCTCCCTCCTCCTCCTCCTCTCCCTCCGCGGTCTCCCCCTTCATCCTCCCTCCCCCGTCCTCCTCCTCCTCTCCCTCCGCGGTCTCCCCCTTCATCCTCCTCCTCCTCGTCCTCCACGGTCTCCCCCTTCATCCTCCCTCCTCCTCCTCCTCCTCCTCCTTCTCCTCCTGCAATGTTTCCCTCTGTTTTTGTTGAAGAC
>NC_140246.1:5908267-5978267 GCF_949987555.1 Borostomias antarcticus
GTGTGTGTGTGTGTGTGTTTGTGTGTGTGTGTGTGTGTGCATTTGCGCGTGCGGCCACTCCTGGAGTGACGCGTTCGCTGCCCAGCAACGCAAGAGACAGACCTCCAAACATCTGTGGCCGTGTGTGTGTGTGTGTGTGTGTGTGTGTGTGTGTGTGTGGGTGTGATTAGATCTATAAATAGAAACATAGTTTTTCCTTCTCCCATCCCCCCTTAAGAGATTCAGTCATTTGTAGCTGTATATACACACACACACACACACATATTTGTATAATGTATGTATGTCCACATAAATATAAATACAAAGGACATAAACACTAACAATGCCGTCGGACATTAGTAGTCAGTCATTTGCATAAGTGCATATTTTGCAGTCACATAGTGGACCTACTGCATGGGGATAGAAACCAGCGTATTCTATCCATATTGAGCGGCTCCCAACAAAGCTGAAACTGAGCAGTGCACTAGTGTGCACGTGACCCCAGGCTGTCAAATACAAAAACTTAAGTCTAGACTTGTAGCCTGGTTGTGAAACAGCCGGCTCTGCATTGTTGGCATTTCAGCAACTTTGTTAGAAAGGCTTCCTCTAAGCTGTAATCGAAAGTAAAGCCGCCCTCCAAAATGAACACCTCTCTAAGATTTTCAACACCGGGGGTGATAGCTGGGGTTTTTGAGAATATTGCATCGTCACCCAGACTGAACATGCTCGGCTTAAACAGTAGAATTCTCGTAAAGCTTATGAGAGATCTGGAAATAAATGAGAAACCACTATTCTGTCGTGCCTACATATCTAAAGCCCCCTGTATGCACGGCAACCATTAAAGATGTGGGAAATGGTTTCAGCTACATACATACATCATACTGTACATGCATGCGTCCATAATACATACATAATGCATATATAATACATGCATACATAATACAGCACATTCATAATGCTTACATGCATACACAGAAGGGGTAGTGCGGGTCGTCCAATGATCGTAGGGTCGAATCCCGGCTCCTCCTGACTGCATGTCGAAGTGTCCTTGGGCAAGGGACACTGAACCCCAAATTGCTCCCAATGAGCAGGCTAGCGCCTTGCATGGCAGCTGCCGCCATTGGTGTGTGGATGTGTGTGTGAATGGGTGAATGAGAGGCCTTCATTGTAAAGCGCTTTGGATAAAAGCGCTATATAAGTGCAGTCCATTTACCATCCATTTACAAGTACTATGCCTCTCACATTCACTATCACCCAGCATTCCCGTGCGGTTGTCCGCCAACAGGGCCTAAGACGGACACCGGGCCGGTTGTCCAGAACCAGGCCATCCAGAACCGGGCCGTTCAGAGGCCCGCGGCCTGTGACCGGCGAGGGAGAACCCAGACAGATTGATCGGTTTTCGGTACAACGGCGGGCTCCGGCTGCTGCCCTGAACCCGGGGGGCGTGCGGGGGTAATGAAGGTGCGGGAAGAGGGAAGGTCGTTGGGGGGGCATGGCCGTCTGATGCCAATTTTTTTTTTTTGTCAGTAACAGGGAAGGGCAGGGAAGAATTTGTACATCTCTACTCTACTGGCTCTAATAGGTCAACTGTTTTATTTTGCTTCCCCCTGGAAAATTAGGTCAGTATATATGTAGGACAGTATATTCTCTCCCCCTTTTCTTTCTGTGAAGCGCATTAGAGTGTGTTGCCTTTGTACATGAAATGCACTATATAAATAAAGTATTGATTGATTGATTAATTGGTTGGTTGATTGATTGATTGATTGATTGATTGATTGATTGATGACACGTTCAGAGGAGGAGCATCTCAAAGACTCTAGGGGTGAAATAGACACTCGACACAAGGCCACCGATCAGCCCTGCTCCTGAAGCTATTTGACGCTATTGAGACGCGTCTGCGAGTTCGCTGGTCGGCTGCCCCTGATTGGTCGGAGTCGATGTAGTTGGACGTGCCGCAGTGCAGGCTGAAGGGGCTGGACAGAGGGTTGAGAGGGGGAGGAAGGAGAGAGAGAGAGAGATGACGGAGGAGTGTGCCAGTCACAGGGGAGAGGTTGTGTGTAAAGTGCGGCATGATGGGCGTGAATCACTTATTGACGAGCTGTCAGAGAGCACGAGGGGAGCAGGGAGCGAGAGGGTTTAAGGGGCATTGGTGTGGAGCAATACAGCTGAGTAGACGCTTTAGACAGACGGTTTCAAGAGAGAGGTGCGGCCCTGTGTGTGTGTGTGTGTGTGTGTGTGTGTGTGTGTGTGTGTGTGTGTGTGTGTGTGTGTGTGCGCGCTTGCGAGCGTGCGTGCGTGCATGTCTGTGTGTGTGTATCTTATCGTACATAATAATAGTCTGTGCGCATTTGTACTGTAGACACAGTATGTTGAAGTACTGAACAAGCACCACTCCAAAGCAGCCTGAAAGCATCTTCAATCTTTTGTTTGTCAAAAGTAGGCAGCAGCACTCGTAGATGCTAAAACAGGCGCACATAAACACAAATACCCACTCTGTTTAATGTTCACACAGACAAGCGAAGGGGTAGGGGGGGGGGGTGTTAGGTTTGACTCTGATCCAGAACTGAGGGAACAACGAGATAATGAGGGCTTGTGTCTGCGGCAGCGCCCTGTCTAAAACCGTCTCCCAATTAGAGCGCCGGAGTTACCGCAGGTACCCCCTTATCGCACCCTCTTTCATTTTTAGCCACCAGGGGAGGGGGGAGGGGGCGTGTGCTCTGGCAACCCACCAAGCGTGTGGGGGGAACGCGCTTGATATCTCAACAGCAGATCCCAAAACAAGTTCTCCTTGAACAACAAATAAGTACACATCGGCGCTGTGGGGGTGGGGTTAGTTATGAAACGGTTGTTTTTGTCAGCTGGCTCCACGCCGCGTGCCACAGTGCGGCTTACAGGCCGCCAGACGTACTTCTGGGAGCCGGAGTCGGACATCAGAGTTGTTCTAGAAGGAAGATTAAAGACTTCGAGATAGATCATGTTTTTTTTTATGAGTACGATTGGCAAAGGGTACCGAGGAGCTCGAGTTGTGTGTATTTGTGTGTGTGTGTGTGTGTGTGAGTCTGTTTGTGTGTGCGTTTGTGTGTCTGTGTGTGCGTGCTTGCGCGTGCGTGTGTGTGCACAGGTGCAACCGGTTATTTCAATCCCCATAATTGCAGAGCGCGGTGACGGCCGTTGTCTGCTCGTCACTGTGGACAGGGTGAACAAGGAGTCCTGGGTCCTAACTGCAGGTTCCCGTCTTCCGTGGCTGTAGAACAGTAATAATGGTGACAGCCACTGGCGGTTTGGTCCTTAAGGAGGTCAAGGTCATTTTTTCCGTTTCCATTTTGAAAGTGTACATCTTAAGCTTTCAGATGATGTGAAATATCTGAAGAAGATGTGCTTCTGTGAATGCTGATACTCCTGAAATCACTAAGCATAGAAAAGGGGCTTCAAAGACTCAGTATGACTATTTATAAGTGATCCTAAAACCTTTTATTATATTGAGTTTTATTGCAGACCTCAGGACCATAACTCCACTCTGTAGTGGTCACTAACTGTATGTCATTGGTTACCCTGCTGGTGACCCCCCCCGCCTCCCCTCCACACACACACACAGCACACACCCCGCTTCCTGTGACACCTCGAGAGGTCACTCTTCAGGGTGACCCACAGTGACACACTTTAGGCAGGTTCCTTCATCCTCTCCCCGGAGTGTGGAGTAAATGTGTGAGTAAGATTTGGTTCGGGCGCTTGGTTGATACGCCACTGGCGCGAAGCTACCATCTGCGGGCTTATGACTGAACGCCTCTAACGCCATCGAGCGTTCCGTCAGCGTTGCATCAACAATTGGGAACGTTGCTATTGTAATCAATGAGAGG
Organism: Borostomias antarcticus; assembly: GCF_949987555.1. Taxonomy (NCBI): domain Eukaryota; kingdom Metazoa; phylum Chordata; class Actinopteri; order Stomiiformes; family Stomiidae; genus Borostomias; species Borostomias antarcticus. Next base: position 5,912,104 of record NC_140246.1, read on the forward strand.
TGCTACACCGCCCACGTCGCGTCAGCGTTGAGTTGCGTCCGATGGCTGCGTCCATAGTAAAAATTCGGCAAGATTTGATTTTTGACGGCGAACGCATGCGTCCACTCACATTATTTATTCGACTTCGGGTTCATTTCAAGAGCATAGAGCCACTTGTAGACTATGCCTACACTACTTCGAGGGGACATTTACAATAAACTGTTTCCACTGAGAGCAGGCACTGCCTTTCCACTTTTAAAAAGGGCTTTGAATTACGACTATAGGCTATGGTTATAATAATATAGTCTACAACATGTGGACTAGTTCCGACCTCGGGTAGGCTGTAGTGATTTGGAGGTCATTCTGTGGGGACTGCCTTTCATTTCATTGAAAAAGGCTTTACAGACTACACAGGCTACGGTTATAATTATAGTCTACAACCTGCGCAGTCCGACCTGCATATAGTGATTGAGGTCTTCTGAACTGTGATAGGCAAGAGATATAAAAATCCTCTCCAGCCGCCATAGGGCCTACATTTTCTACCATTTCACTTTAATTCCTATATGCCCAGGCATTTATATAATAAAGACAAGCAGGCCAGCGCCGCGCTGTATTTTTATCTGTGCTAGATTATGGTGATATTATATATGGCAATGCTGCAGCTACTGATCTGGTACCTCTAAACTCTGTATATCCCTCTGCTATTAGATTCATTACTGATGATAAATGTTATACACACCATTGTATCTTATATGACAGAGTTGGTTGGCCGTCTTTAGAAATGAGAAGAAAAATACATTGGTATCTCTTTATTTTCAAGGCTTTAACTGGAAAGCTGCCTCTATATCTCACATCAATGTTGAACTATTCTATAAATCCATATTCTACAAGGTCTATGGACTGGCTCACTTTACAGACCCCCTTTATGTCCTCTGACTTGGGTAAAGCTGCCTTTTCTGCACTGGCTCCAAGTTCTCTTTTTAAATAGTCACACTTCCTGAATATGGTCTCTTTAGAAGTATGGTAAATAACTTCTGTGTTTCAATCTGTGATTGTTTATGAAATGATGTATTTTCTTATATTTTTTCATTGATTATTCTTGTGCTCTATTATGTTGTTATAGACTTTTACATGTTGTTTTATCACTCAACGCACTTGTAAATGAGGATAACCTCAATGTGTTTTTGAGTATAAATAAAGGTTTGAATGAATGAATGAAAATGTAAGGGAGTGGCTCATAGACAACAAACTCTCACTGCATCTGGGAAAAATTGAGTCAATTCTGTTTGGTACCAAGGGCTAGCTAGCAGTCTAACCTGGTAGCAGGCTTGTACAGCCTCCACACAACCAACAGACCATGGGTGGGTTTATTCTATCATGGCTTTGTGACTGTGTCAATAAACACTTGAAAACCACATGTAAATCATCTTAATAAACAATATTTTGTATGTGAATCAGCACAGGTCCATGTCTTTAACCAATTCCATAGGTTTGATGATCAAAGGGAATTAAAAACCAGACAATAGGAGACACGCATAAAACCGAACACATGTACCATGCCCTTCCAGTCCAAGAGTGAACTATTACCAAAACCCAAGAAGCTATGTGGATTCTGTCCCTCCCGTTCCACTGAGTCTACAGAATAGGCTCAATCTGAGACGGCTCAGGTTTCAGCGAGCGGGGGCAGGGTCATGCACACTGCTCAGGTCCCTGGACTGGAGGTAGTTGGTCCGCCCAGGGGTGGTGGCGGGAATTACACCAACGGTACAGCCTGGTAGCAGGCCGGCCTGGTAGTGTACAGATGGCCCATATCCTGAAATATAACATAGCAAATTTCCGTCACATCAGACAATCTAAATGCTATGATTCTATCCTATCCTTCAAAGTCCAACATACACACACACACGCACATGTGAACATGCACAAACGCACACTCACACACACACACACACACACACACCGGACCACACTATTCTCAGAAAATCGTTTCATCACCAAACACCAGATCGTTAAACATTTATCTTTCATAACATCAATGTCTTGGGTCGAATCCAGCAGATTACAGCAGGCCGATTCCAAAATGTCTGCAAATTAGTTTTGGATTGAAGGGACAAACAAAGGATTACAATGTCATTTCACACACAGCAATCTCCTATGCCCCCCGCCCACCCACCCCCCCACCCCCCCACACACACATACACACCAATCCATGGCCGCCATTGTCAACTACACAATACATGACTAGCCAGAGACAGAAGAGAGGGATGGGGGGTAACAGACACTGAGAAGGACAAAAGAGAAATGTTCCTATAGGTGTGCAGAGAGACAAAAGCAGCCCGAGAGCAATGGAGAACGAGGGGCTAAGTGAAACTGAAGGGTGATAGTTAGGCGGACATAAATCATCGTCCCGCTGCTTTGCCAGAGCCCCTAAGGACCGAGCTTTGAGATCAGCCAAAGCGATATTAGATATCCGCCCTGGCGGCATCACCCGCCCACTCATCCTCCAGGTGCCAGCACTGAGACAGGTACCTACAGCGGCCACACTCCCCATTACTGTAACTCAAGTAGACGCGCTTTCTTGGAAGCCATTCACCGCAAACCCAGCCTTCTCTTATCGCTGCTATAGAAGTATTCCCAGGGGGGGCCGCTAGGAATTCTGTTGTTTTTTTCCCCCTAGTGAGGCCCCTTAAATGGCCGTCGGCGTCACGTTGCACCAGGGGAGGGGGGGGCAAATCGACTCAGCAGTTGAGCGATGTCCAATGTGTGTGTGTGTGCGCGCGTGTGTGCACTTCACGGACATGGACAGTGACCGAGCACGCCCACTTCCGTGGAACACACACACACACACACACACGCACACACCCGTCTATAGGGCAGTAAAACCTCATCTATCACTCCACAGTACCTATCCCTCCATCTCCAGACCGCACCATACATCACTCTATATCTCTCTGCCCATCAAAGTGTCACTCTCCCGTTTGACATACATCACTGTAGATCGAAATAAAGGCTATATATCACCACACACACACACACACACATTCACTATAACCGCAACCGGGGCCGTAAATTACCTCCACATGAAAGAGCTGAATCTCTAACGAGCAGAACGTGACAACCTCCCCCGGCGTAAAGTTTCCCTCATCATCATTGCGGCCGCGGCCTCCGTCTGAAACCCCATCGCTGGTTGAAACGCGCGGCTTCCAGGAACTGCACCCGATACGGGCAGGATGGGTGCTGCGCTGGGGGATAGGGTTCAGAGACAGAGGACACGGTCGGACGTATGGCCGCCGCGCCCCAGTCGATACCGTACCGTACGGTACAGCGCAGGACGGTGCTAACGCTGGGATATCTCTGCGGATTTATGTTCAGCTCTCTCTCCCGTCCCCCGCTCGCTGTCCCTCTCTCTCCCTCCCTCTCTCTCTCTCCCTCTTTCTCAGTTTCTCGCTCCAGGGTGACTTTGCAGTGTTACTCCGGGTCCCTGTGTGTGTGTGTGTGTGTGTGTGTGTGTGTGTAGCCTTGCTGAATCATGGAGGTAGCGAGGCTGATTGTTCCACCCTGGGGGGGGGGGTCAGTGGCCAAAGCCCAGAATAGGAGCCCTGGCCCGGGGCCTCACTGGCCTCGCTGGAGTCCCTCCAACAGTGGAGGGTCAGGAAGCACACACCCACACACACACTAACACACACTCACACACAGACACACAAACGCATAAACGCACACACACACATACACACACATACACACATACACACTGTACCAGGACAGTCGCATCCCCTTGTCCCCCGCCTCCCCTCAGCTTCTCGCCGTTTATCCTGTCGCCCTGGTGACCGTCCTCTCTATCACTCTCTCTCTCTCTCCCTCTCTCTCTCTCTTTCTCTCTCTCTGTCTGAGTGACGGGTAAAATGGAGAGCGCATCCACAGCTGACGGCTACTTAGCCAGCCAATCACGCACAGCAGAGATCAGGGTCTACAGCGAGGGAGGGGTGGGGAGGGGTGGAGAGAGAGAGCGAGAGAGAGAGAGAAGGTGGGTGAGAGAGAGAGAGGAAGAGAGGAGAGAGAGAGAGGGAGAGAGGAGAGAGAGCAAAAGAGAATGTGGGTTTTAACAGGAATAGAGGGCAGTGAGTCACACGACAGAACAGAGGGAGGGATTATCTTGTTTGTGTCGTGTGTGTGTGCGTGTTTGCGTGTGTGTGCATGTGTGTGTGTGTCTGTGTATGTGCGTGCGTGTGTGTGTGCCTGCGTGTGTGCATGTGTGTGTAGATGTTAAAGGATGGCCCTCAGACACAGTGGAGAGAGCACGCCTTTAGTTCCAGACAATCAGAGAACAGAGGGCGCGCGTCAGCTCTGTTTAACCTCAGCCCATCTGCAGTCCCTCTGTTCTCTGTACACACACACACACACACACACACACACACACACACAAGCACGTACACAAGCACACACACACAAACAGACAATCACACATTTAGACCTAGGGAGTCATTGTATTCAACACAAGTTCTACTCACAAAAGGACATGAATAAACACAATGAGTGTGTATGTTCCTTTGTGGGTAGATATTGTTTAGTGTGTGTGTGTGTGTGTGTGTGTGTGTGTGTGTGTGTGTGTGTGTGTGTGCGTGTTTGTGCGTGCGTGCGTGCGTGTGTGAGTTTGTGTACGCATGCGTCTGCAGGTTCTGTCTAAAAAACATGGTACAGCAGTAGTGACTAGCAAGTGCATTTTACCTCTGCTTTTTCCTTATGGGAGCAGATGGTGTTGAGCATGTTGGAGACAGCGTAGCTCAGGGCCAACAGCTCACTGTCTCTGGCTTGAGTAACGCAGAGCCACCCACAGAACCGCCCGACACTGACAACTTTGACAGCTGGGCTTTTTTGACACAATACAAACCTGAGATAGAAGATAGAATTGCGCTGAATATGTGTAAAGGTCAGAAGGTCAGCTGAAGGGAGAAGGAGCAAGAGAGAGAGGAGGGGAGGGGAGAGGTTTGGGAGGAGGAGAGGGAGGGAGGGAGGGAGGGAGGGAGGGAGGGAGGGAGGGAGTGGGAAGGAAGGAGTCTGAATGAAAGATCGGCACTGTAAGGCCAGTCTAGCCCACGGGGCTTAGAGCTGTCATGGTCAAATCTGTTTCCCTGTTTTTTCGTGATTGATTTCAGAGGAGCAATCTGTATGAATACACCCCCATCACCCAGCTCCAGCACCTGCCCGACCTCGCCAACACCGAACGACGGAGGAACAGAGAGAGAGGTGAGACGGGATGGCAAGAAAGAGAGAGAGAGAGAGAGAGAGAGAGAGAGAGAGAGAGAGAGAGAGAGAGAGAGAGAATGAGGAATAGAAGCGATGAATCAAAGAGACATGGACAGATGGAGGGAGGGAGGAAGGGAGGCTGGAGGGGAAGGCAAGGTGTGGAGGGAGAGATGAAGAAAACGACAGAAGAAAGGTAAAGAATACACCTGGGTAATGTAGTTTTCCAGTCACACGCTCCCTCTGAAAAGAGAAAGCTTGCTCCTGTGTTAACTGAGTTGACTAAGTAGGATGGCTGCGTTGTTGGAGCGTAATTGGAAAACGTCAGCCTGCTGATTGACGGGCTGGTGAATTAAAGTTTCAACCCTGTAAAGAAAAGTGTGTGTGTGTGTGTGTGTGTGTGTGTGTGTGTGTGTGTGTGTGTGTGTGTGTGTGTGTGTGTGTCTGTAGGAGTGTGTGTGTGCGTGTGTGGTATCAATCTGTGTGTGTGTGTGTGTGTTAAACAAATAAGCCATTAAAGATATGGCTCAAACTATTTTTCGCAAGCTAGTTCCGACCGCGCATTGTGATTGGCCAAAACGCATTCGGCGCCGTGCCAGTAACTTCAGTATGCCAACTGGCAAATCACTGGTAAAGGTGTCACCCCGTAAACACTGTCAGCTGGCGTAAAGAGTCTTATAATAACGCTAAACAATGGCGAACTATTTCAGATTGAGGATGTGAGGATGTCAAAAAGCAACGCAATTTAGTAAAATTGAACACTACAACCCCATATTGTTCCACAAAAAAAGTTATGCCGGTGCAGTGTTGTTGCATAAAAGCAATAACACACTCAAGCCGAGCAAGAAGTCAAGCTGCTCTCTTGTGCCTGGATAACACACTCCATCCCATGTGTTGTTGCTTTACTAATGTTTTTTGAGAAACAGAAAAAAAGGCATGAACACAGATATTTTCCAGCAACACAATTTGGAACCAACCCACCCACCACAGGACGTTCTAGAAGGCCGCGTTCGGCCTGTCCGGTTCCCCTCTGTCCATGCTGGTTCTGAGATGACTGAACACAGTGGTCTCAGGGCCCTGGTGAGAGGGAGTACCTGAACGTCTGCTGCCTGTGGCGCCCACACACTACAGGGTACACATAATGACTGCAGGGGTACATGACGGCCACACACACACACACACATGCACACACACAAATGACATATGGTGTGACCTAGGCCAGCGTGAGTACAGGGATTCCCCACTAGTGGCCAGGAGTGACAGACTGGCGTACATCGAGGGAACATATGGGCATTCTGTTTGAGAGGGCAACCCTTTACACCCCTCCTGATCGATGCACACACACACACACACACACACACACATACACACACATGCGCCACACGCTGGGCACTACGAGCAGGCCTGTGCCAAGTACCTCATTAAAACTTAAAGCCACACCGGACAGTCAATAACTCCGCTAATGGAGCCCCCCTCTCTCTCTCTCTCTCTCTCTCTCTCTCTCACACACACACACACACAGGTGTGGGGGGGGGGGCTTGGTTCACCACCCGGTAGGAGTCGTGAGTGAGCGGTGGGAGAAGATCGGAGGCGCTTCAGGAGGAGCTGAGGGGGAGGGGGGCGTGGAGTGCAGCTCGGACCCCCGGAGGACCGATGAGATCTCGTGGACCAGCCGGGGCGCCGGGGGGCCAACGGTCCCGGCAGAGCTGAGGTGACAGAACGGTACAGCTGAATTCCAAATCGCGCACTTAGGCGAAAGTGCAGAGCACTCGCGGCCTTGTGACCTTACATGCGCGTTCCCGCTAAGTCCACAAGGGCTCAGGGTAGTCCCAAAACGGAATTGCTCGGTCCAGAAGTGCGCCACTGCCGCCATTTTGCGCACTTTAACCGCACTTACCGAAAGTCCACAATTTCGCAGACTTAGGAGCAGAAAATACCCACAGTCCACCACGTCTCATGTGACACAGGGCTTGAGTGCATCCGAGTCATGATCCGAGTGCATCACACATAAATGATGACATTTGCCGATAACACAACATTGATCTTGAAATCCACATGCTGCAAACATATCCCACCCAACATAATTTAAAAATTATTATTAAATTAAAACAGACGTCAGTCGGTCAATTTGCAGAGCCGAGCGGAGAGCTGAGGAGCGCGTCAGAGCAGCCTCTGCGTCGGAGGGACGCGGCAGCCAATGAAAATGAAGTGGGAGGGGCATTGAGCTAAACTGGCTTGGGAATCGCTGGCACGCCGCTGGAAGTGCTGTCCCATTTAATTCACGGCCCTGCACCCTCTGGCCCTTGCAGCTGACGTCAATTAAGTGCTCAGGCCACAAGTGCGAGGGGCCGCAAGGGTGGTTTGCGCACTCAGATTGGGATTCAGCTTACGATCCAGGTCCTGCCGGTGCCTTTGGCAGTCCCCCGGGGTAAGCTGGCCTGACGAGATCTGGGATCCTACTGACATTCGCTTCTTGCTTTGGGTGACGCTTTCAGAGCTTAAGCTGGCTTACTGTATAGTCTCATCCTCACTACCTGGCTGGTGCGTGTGTGTGTGTGTGTGTGTGTCAATATGTGTGTGTCTGTATCAATGTGTGTGTGTCAATGTGTGTGTGTCTGTATCAATGTGTGTGTGTGTGTGTCTTGCACTCTGACTGTGGCCTCAGATGGCACCAGTGGGCTGAGAAGCTGGAGGTGGCAGCGAGGGGGCGGAGCTTTTCCTATCCCAGCGTCCCGTCTGTCTGGACCGTGGCAGCCTCGGCCAATCATCTCCCCTCTGCCATCGTCATGGACGATGCCAGTCAGCCGTGTCCATCAGAGCTTGACCCTGTCATGGAATTTAACACACAGTCTCAAGACTATTCAGATTCATATCTTTTCATCCCTGTTGTAATTTTAAACACCTCAACTCTCCCTCTTTGTAAATGTAAAACACCGCCTATCCTCCTCTCTTTGTTTAAGTCAGAAAGGCCACACCTTATGTCCTTCCGCCCTCCCTCAGACCTTTTGTTTTCTTTGTCTCTATTCAAAGCCATATTCAAAGTGAGTTTCATCCCACATTCCTTTCTTTCACTGTGTGATATCCGTCCCCTCACGATGACGCATAGACAACTCAGCCAATCAAATCCTAGAAAGACTTACCTGTGTTTTGACTGAATATAAGCCAGGGCAGAAGTGACTGACTTCACTTCTCTGACTAACCACCCTTGCTGTGTTTCTCAGGAAGTCCTTGCGGCTCGTATTGATTTTCACAATAAACCAGACTCAACCTTTTGAACGTATCTTGGTAAATCTTTTGACTAGACCAGTCTAAAATAACTATCACAACCCCCATGAAGGGAAGTGGCCCTCTCTCTCTCTATATATATATATCTCCCTCTCTTTCTCTCTCTTTCTTGCCCTCTCTCTCCTCCCTCCCTCCCTCTCTCTCTCTTACTCTCCCTCCCCCTCTCTCTCCTTCTCCCTCCCTCTCTCCCCTCCCTCCCTCTCTCTATGCTCCCTCCCCCTCTCTCTTTCTCTCTCTCTGTCTCTCTCTATCTCTGTCTCTCTCACTTCCTCTCTCTGTCTCTCTCTATCTCTGTCTCTCTTTCTCTTCTTCTCTTCTCTCTCTCCCAATCCCTCTCCCTGGCTTAGCTGTGTACTCACTGGCTGTGTAACCAGAGGTCTATTTGCCACTTCTATTCAATAAAATAATAATATTCCAGATCAAGCACACCCGGGACCAATTAAATATCTCATCTACATTTACCACACTGGGGCTATTTCAGACCTCTCCCTGTGTGTCAGCTGCAACCTCTCACACACTCCCTCTCTCCATCCCTCTATCCTTGTCTCTCTCTCCATCCCTCTATCCTTGTCTCTCTCTCTCTATCCCTCTATCCTTGTCTCTCTCTCCATCCCTCTATCCTTGTCTCTCTCTCTCTATCCCTCTATCCTTGTCTCTCTCTCTCCATCCCTCTATCCTTGTCTCTCTCTCTCTATCCCTCTATCCTTGTCTCTCTCTCCCTCTCCATCCCTCTATTCTCCTCGTCTTTTTCTCCACAACTCAATTCTCATCTCTCCCCATCCCTCACTCCCAGACTACCGCCTGAAAAGACCCACTTCCTGTCCTTTAGAAAATACATCATAAAGACCCTGTGTCATGGTAGAGAGAGAGAGAGAGAGGGAGAGAGAGAGAGAGAGAGAGAGAGAGAGAGGGAGGGAACATGTCCTGTTTATGACATGGATGAAGCTGTCGAATCCTGACAGGGAGTAAAGCGTGTGTACCTGGGCACGCTGCCCAAAACGCCAGGGAGACGCAGGCCTAGGTCTGCATACAAGCTGACACCCACACCCGCCCACACACACGCACACACACACACGCACACACACGCACACACACGCACACACACACACACACTCTCTCTTTCTCTAAAGCACACAGATAAGCATACAACTCGAAGCGCACACATTACTCAGAGAGATTGAGGGAGAGAGAGGGAGAGAGAGAGAGAGAGAGAGAGGGGTGAACCGTTTGGCACGCTGACTGCCCCTCCCTGTAAACGGAGCCGGGAAAGAGAGCGCGGAGTGTCGGACGCGGGCAGATGGCTGCTCTCTCTGCCCGGGCGCTGCACACTTGGACAGGTCTCTCCTCCAGAGTTTAGTATGCAGCCTGTAATTGTAGGTTCTGTATCTCGTCTGCTTCACCTTTTTTATTATTATTCATGTAGGAGTGAGAGAGAAAGAGAGAGAAATATAGAGATGGACATAGAGAGAGAGAGAGAGAGAGAGAGAGAGAGAGAGAAGTGAGGAGGAACGAGACACATCTCCATGATGGCTCGACATCCCCACGGGAAACCACAGCAAGCAGATGTCCCTTAGGGAGCGTGGTGTTGTCTTGTGTTTATGTTGTGTGGACGGTTTTGTTTTATCAGCCTAATCTTCTGTTTTATGTCTTCTGTTTATAGCGTGCATGGCTTCTTACAGGCCGCTGATAAAACGCTAGCGTCACTGGAAACGGCTGCCGGTCAACCGCCAAGTGAGGAGAAGGCACACGCACACACGCACACACACGCACGCACACACACGCACACTTGCTGGGGTTCAGAGTGAGACAACGTGGAGCCAGTTCAGCTTCTGAAATGCTGGCTTTCTGGATCACGCGTCTGACTTCAACCCACGCCATCCTGTCAGTAACTCTGCAAGTCTGCCGGTCCACATGGAGCTATACCTTTCTCTCTCGCGTCTCTCTCTCTTATCTCTCTCCTCTCTCTCTTCTCTCTCTTTTCTCTTCTCTCTCTTCTCCTTCTCTGTTGTGTCTCTCCTCTCTCTCAAATCAAAATAAATCAAACTTTATTTGTATAGCACAATTCATACACAGAGGCAACACAATGCGCTTTACAGAAAGCAATGGGGTGGGCATAGGTCCCACCCCTATTTATTCCAGAGGAAAGAAAAAAAACAGTTTCAGCCAGGGGTCAGAAAAGTAAGCTGGAAAAATTCTACCCCGACCTCTCTCAACGAGACGATTGAGCAAGCTCCTGGAAAATGTTTGTCCATTGGCTAAGAACATATACAGGGCAGTAAACATGTTCTAAATACTTCATATGAGAGACATGCCAAACAGTAGAGTGCACAAATAGTTACAGAGAAGTTGCCTACAGTACATGGTAGGATATTATGTGTTAGCTATCCCTGTATTTATATGCTATTAAAGTGAATCATATAACAAAGCACAGTAATCACTTAGCAGAACAGGCTCATAGAAAATGCTGCAAAGCTCTCTCTTCTCCCTCTCTTACTCTGACTTCATCCCTCCTCTCACCCACCCCTCTATGTCTCTGACTCATATCCATGTGTCTACATGGCAGGGATGGAGAGAGAGAGAAAGAGGGAGAGAGAGAGAAAAAATGTGTTTACCATCATCCAACAATTATACGATCTGTTTTAGTTACATATAAATATAATATATACATGTCATATACGTGTGCATGGAGAAGAGAGTGAGATAGGAAGAGAGAGAGAGAGACACAGACAGAGAGGAGGAACTAACTGAAGTTAATAGATTCTCTATTCACCAGCAAGACCTTGGTGTTTCTGAATCACAGTCTCTCACGCACACTGGGCTGATTGTAGAACGGCCTAATCTGCCCTATAGGAGGAGCCATTTTGGATAAAGGGGTATTAATAAACCCTGATTACGTACAGCAAGCCTGCCTTCCAATATATTTGAGGAGTGTTATATTCTTATTCATCGGCTGTTTGTGTCCAGATGGAAAAAGGCTTACCAGGAAATGAAGGCTGAGAGAGACGGTTTTAGACTTTGGCGTCGTGAGATTTTGGCGTGTGCGGTGACGTGCCACCTTCGGGGCGCCATCGGAGCGTGGAATATCTCTGACGTCTCGTACTCTGAGCGGCGTCAGATTGACGGCAGGTCTTGCGCCTGAACTCCTTCCCTTCCTAACCCACCTCGTCAACATCATCTCTCTTATCAGGCTGCTTTCCTGTCTGCTTTCAAGACTGCCAGGGTCACTCCTGAAGAAACCATCTCTCGACCCCTCTGACATCAAAAACTACAGAACGATTTCCCTTGCCTATCCTTTCTATCAAGACTTGGACACGTTACCTTTAACCAACTGTCTTCGTATCTCCACCACAACAACCTCCTGGACCCCCATCAGTCCGGGTTCAAGGCTGGCCACTCCACAGAGAGGGTAATCCTTGCAGTGACAGAGTCACTCCACGCTGCGAAAGCAAACTCTCACCTCTGTCCTGATACTCCTAGACCGGTCAGCAGCATTTGATATGATAGACCACCAGATCCTCCTCTCCACCCTCGAGGACAAAGGCGTCACAGGCTCTGCCCCAGCATCAGCCATTAAACCTCTGGAGTTTGTCCAGAAAGCTGCAGCTCATCTGGTGTTCAAGCACCCCAACTTCCCTTCTTCCTTCTCTACATTGGCCCCCTGTAGCTGAAAATTCTGGTACTAGCCAGGGCAGTGAAAGGAACACTACAGGGAGGTGTAACAGTTTGTTCCTACCGGCTGTAGCTCAGTTGGTAGAGCGGGTCGTTCAATGATCGAAGGGTCCGCGGTTCGAATCCCAGCTCCGACTGTCCACATGTCGAAGTGTCCTTGAGCAAGACCCCTAACCCCAAATTGCTCCCAATGAGCAGGTTAGCACCTTGCATGGCAGCTACTGCCATTGGTGTGTGAATGTGTGTGTGAATGAGAGGCCATTGTAAAGCGCTTTGAGTGCCGCTAAGGTGGAAAAGCGCTATATAAGCAGGGTTGGGGAGTAACGGATTACATGTAACGCCGTTATGTAATCAGATTACAAAAAAACAGTAACTGTAATCCGTTACAGTACAATTTAAAATATGTAATCTAGATTACAGTTACATTTGCATAGTAACGGGGATTACAGGCGTGATTACAATCACCCCTCGCCTCCTCATCAGTTTTACAAAATAGCTTAAAAAAAAAGAAAAGAAGTAGGCTAGTAATACCAACAAGATTCCCACTGATGTGCTCGTTGGACCACAGCTGCCGGACAGACAGCGAGCAGCACGGGCATCATGGCAGAAATACCGCAATGTGCATTAAAATGTGCATTAAAATCCTGGAAATACCAGCATTTTTTTTATTTACCTGTCACAGAACCACAACAATATTACAGCACAGTGTAAACTCTGCCTCCCAGCCACCTGCCTCGACCATGGAGGGCCTCGACGGCCAAGGACTCAATGTCCAACCTGAAAAAACATTTGCCGGTAAATTAACCTTAGCTAATGTCAAACGTTAGGGTAGCTAACGTTAACCTTACTTCCACTGACAGCTAAATTAGCTAGCAGTAGGCTTCTACAGTATAGCACTAATGTTCAACCAGAAAACCAGACCCAAGCGCCCATTCAGATTATTTTCACTCAATAGTGCCTGTCGGTGTTATGGTGCGTTCGTTTGTGGTCGGAGGTGGCAAGTCGCAAGTGGCAAAACACCTACCTCAGACCTGTGTGCATTCGAGCTATAGCGAATGATACGCTGATGATATGATATTGACATCAGCCGGCAACTGGAGGCTGAGAAACATATCCGAATTTGCGACGAGGAAGTGCGAGTTCATGCAGCGTTTTATTTAATCATTCCTAGTAGCAAGTCGCAATTTGCCACCTCCCAGTTATAAACGAACGCACCATTATTCAAGAGCTATAACTAACTGCCTGGGAAAACTGGTCAGTGGGTGCTTTATCCATAATATATAAGGCTGTGTGTCCACTGGCAAGCTGTATAGCTGAATAGCGCCAATCACAGCTGCTTAGAATGCATTAGAGCTGGAGTTTAGAGCTGGCTCCGACGTTTACACCTAACGTTAGCTACATTAGCAACGAGTGTCGTGTTTTGCAGACTGCAATTAACTAGCCAAGGCAAGATGACACGCACCCTAACCTCTTGGCATTAACACTTGCTCTAACTGGGCGGGCGCTGGGCAACTGCTGTTTAGCTATGTTGTCAGCTCTACAACACAGAAAAAGAATAAATAATGTAGGATTTCTGGTGAAATACACAGTACATTTTATATCTGGTGAAATACACAGTACATTTTATTTAAAGTAATCCAAATGTAACTGAAAGTAATCCCTTACTTTACTTTTAAATTGTGGTAATCGGATTCCGTTACTGACTACAATTTTTCACAAGTAATTTGTAACTGTAAGGGATTACTTTTTAAAAGTAACCTTCCCAACCCTGTATATAAGTGCAGTCCATTTACCATTTACCTCCAAGCCACGGTCAAGCCCTATACCCCACTGAGCAATACGCTCTGCTACCTCGGGTGCACTCTGAGGACCCTGCGGTCCATCGACGCGGTCACAGCTCTTCTCTGTCCTCGGCCCCGCAGTGGTGGAATGAACTGCCCACTGACCTCAGGACAGCAGAGTCACTGCCCATCGTTCACAGGCTGAAAGCTGAACCTCTTCAAGACCTCTCACCTCTTCAAGACCTCTCACCTCTTCAAGACCTCTCACCTCTTCAAGACCTCTCACCTCTTCAAGACATATTACCAGGATCCTCCCTCTTAAAGGGCAATGCTCGTTTTTGACAACCTGGACCTTATTTACGACATATTATAAGAAGTTTGACTCACCGAGATCACTTTGGTGTAGTTCGGAGGCATGTAGAAGAAATTTAAAATCCAGCGCGAGCCAGTATATCCATGTAATGACGGTGATCGGGGCAACGAGAATGCAGTTTCTCAAAATCTATTTTCGGCCGCTAAACGGTTGTTTTCATCAATCAGATTGGATGAATCGACAGTTGAGATTCCTCAAAACAAGCCATTGTTGTGGTTTTCAAATACGGGGTCTTTAGCCTCTGTAATATGATCTTTACACGCCTTTCCCCACTTGCTCCAGCACGCATGCGCACAGGCCAGCGCGCAGACTGGCTATTCTCCGGCTCACGTTCTCTGCGCTACGATCGGATTGTTGCTGACGAATGACGACGACAATATTCTCGGCACCAACAACAATCGTAGCGCAGAGAATGTTTAATTTCTTCTACATGCCTCCGAACTACACCAAAGTGATCTCGGTGAGTCAAACTTCTTATAATATGTCGTAAATAAGGTCCAGGTTGTCAAAAACGAGCATTGCCCTTTAAGGGTCCTCCTATTCTATTTATATTCTGCTACTTTGCTTCTTGCGCTTCAGCACTGGAAAATGCTTAGTCACTCTTACTCACTTGTTTAGAAAGGAGATGCACTCGTGAGTTCTGGTGAGTAGTAGTACTCTGACTACCTGCATTAAATGCAATTATTGTACGTCGCTTTGGATAAAAGCGTCTGCTGAATGACTGT
The DNA here is from genome assembly GCF_949987555.1 of Borostomias antarcticus. Classification (NCBI taxonomy): domain Eukaryota; kingdom Metazoa; phylum Chordata; class Actinopteri; order Stomiiformes; family Stomiidae; genus Borostomias; species Borostomias antarcticus. The sequence goes on from NC_140246.1 coordinate 5,927,157, forward strand.
AATGTAAATGTAATTGCTCCAATCTCCGCGACGACCAGGGTCTTGCCTCCTCGCTCCCGTAATCACTTGCATTAACCAATTTCTGTCGCCGCCCGTGCGCGAGGCGGCCAGAGATCCATCGACGACATATGCTCACATCCCCCAGGCCGGTCTAATGCCCAGTGGGAGGGGCCTGGACCAACCCTTCCACCACTCCATCCATCCCTCCATCCCTCCCTCCCTTCACTTGCTCCCGCCTCTCAGACGTCAAAAAACGACATGTAATTTTCCTTATTAGCTCCCATGTATGGGTTAATACGGGCGCCATTAGCGAACCCCAACTGTCCGTTAATAAAGCCAGAGTGAACTTTCCACACCATTATGTTCCATCAGAGTGCTCACCGAGGGAGGCAGAGGAACCTCAGCCGGGCCAGAGAGCGCCACGCCGGTAATTAAAAGCACCAGGTTGGCCTGCGCTAGCTGCCCAGTGAATAATTTAACAGGCTTTTGTCCCCACCCCTGGCATCAATTCTGGCGTCAGTGGAGTTGGTAATGAGGGGTGAACGGGAACAGCCCCGCGACACTACGACGGTGTGCGTCCTCGCCGGCGGGTCAGGAGCAGGACGTCGAAAAATCATGGATTCAACAGACCTCTTGTCTGACTCCCTACGCCTCCCTCCCCCCCGCTCCTACGCCTCCCTCGCCCCCCCCCCTCCCCCCCGCTCAGGACTCCTCTATTTGGCATTTATTGTTTATTGTAAACGGATCCCCATTAGTCGTCACCATAGTGAAGACTATTCTTCCCGGGGTCCACATAAAAGACAGACAATAACAATATAAAATTATACAGCGTCAATCAACAGAAGAAAAATAATCAGGGAACAGCATTCAGTAAAAATGAATCAAATAAATGAAATAACAGCATTAAATAAAAGTACAAGTAGCCACTCATTTGAGTTGTATATGCTACAACCATCAGATCTGCCTCAACATAGAGGAACAAAAACAAAAAGCTAATAGAAAAACAATCTGCAACATACCAGATAAACAGTCAAACTGGGCTGAACCTAATTTCTTTACGGATGACAGCTCCTTTCAGCTTCTTTTTGACACTGGATTTGTTTTAAATAAGGATTAGGCATTCGGGAAGTCTATTCCAATGTGCTACAGCTCTGTATAAAACTGTTTTCTTAACTGCATTTGTTCTAGGCTGAGGTGGGGTAAAACAATTGCTTGTGGCCTGTCTGGTGTTATGGCCATGTCTATCATTGGTAACTGTGAAAACAAGCTAATGGGTTGACATAAAGTACAGATGTTCTTTAAACACACAAAAAAGGTTGCATGCCAGTCTTTCATCTACCTTCATCCACAACAGCCTTGCATGTATGACATTTACATTACTTCTAATAGAGCATCGAAGTACAACTTGTTCTTTTTTTGATGCCCTAGACCGGATTGTTGGACAGTAGTCGAGATGGGACAGGACAGCTCCTCTGACCCTCCCGTAGGACCCCCCCACCCCCACCCCCAGACGCTGGACTCCCTCTCCCCATCCATGGGTGGCCGAGGGTGGGGTGTCGGCGGGCGATCGGCGCCCCTGATAGCCCGGAGTCCTGGGCGCCGGGTGGGCGACTGACACGACAGGTCGCACGCGACAGGACGTTACACGCCGGCCGCTCTGCCGCGGCGAAGCATGTCAGTGACAGGAATGAGTAATGGCGTTATTACAGGCGTGGAGTAACCATGAAGAGGAAGTGACTAGCGTGTGATTAATATGACCCTGAAGCGGGATATCATATCGTTGTAGATTACGTTGGCTGCCGGCCCAAGGCTCCTGCTGTTAACCCTCATGGTACGAACCAGTCACGCTCATAACACACGACCGGTCCCTAGTACCGAACCAGTGATCACACATCATCCGTGATACTCATGGCTTCTCTTGCCTTTTTTTCCTCGCCAGAAGTACTTTTAACAGTCTATAAATTGTAGGAGCCACTTACGGAGACTGAAGAGACATGAATGAAACGGAGGCGTTTCGCGGAGGCGTCGTGAGGCGTCTGTGATTCGCCGTGCGGTAAATGGGCCTTTTCCGTCATGGACGCCCACGGTGCTATCTCTGCAAGATAAACACAGCCGGAGATAAATTTCCGAACCATCACTCAAGCTCACAGATGGGCTATAAACAAGTCTGAACGTGGACGGACCTGCTTCCTAAGCTCTCCGTCATCATTTTGGTCGGGCGGCCGGTAGGACTACTATCCTCAGGGGACAGCTCATCTGCATAGGCCACTAGAGGAGTCACACAGCAGGAATGTCTATGGTATACTGTAGAATTGGATTGTAGTACAAATCCAGGCATTGAATTTCAATTCCGGAGGCCATTTGATCACACAAATTCATGCAAACTCATGCACATAGGTTTACAGGGACACATGCACGCATGCGCACACACACGCACACACATACACACACTCACACCTCATATTGATTGATGTCTCAGAGAACATATAGACTTACTGCTTATGCAGATCCATTTACTCTCTCCTCCACACACACACACACACACACACACAACCATTTGTCTCCTGTATCCTCAACTATTTCCCCTCGGGGATCAATACAGTGCCTACCTATCCCTCTGGGCTGTGTGTGTGTGTGTGTGTGTGTGTGTGTGTGTGTGTGTGCGTGCGTGCGTGCGTGCGTGCATGTGTGTAAGTGATTTAAACTGTACGATCTAAGTCACATGACCTCGTCCGTTTGAGCTAAACCTCTGCCAATTGCTCGTACGGAGATAACCTTGCTTGCATTGACAGTTCTTTGACATAGATGCATAATATGATGAATGAATGCTACCAGTTGGCACTGATCAGAATGTGGTGAGTCGTGATGAGCGTCCCTGTGGGCGGATGGAGACATGAGAGCTGGTAGGGGGTCTATGGGGGTCCTAGACAATGACATGCAGCGAGGGTGATGTCACCCGTGGCGTGTCGAGATGCACATACACGTGCACGGCGTGTGCAGGCGCCTTCACAGGCACCTCAGTCCCGGGTCCAAAATAGCTTCATGCCTGTAACCATGGCGACGACAGCTCCAGTCACACCGGGGCGCTTCTCGAATCTGGGAGGAGCCTCCACACACACACGGCCGTTCACTTTGATATATAGCTATAACTTTGAATAGCTGTGGGTGCATCCAGCCTTGTCTTTAGGCCAGGTGGAGGATAAAAAATCACGCCAATCTCAGAAGGAATGGATATCAGCAACTTTTCAACCCAACAGCGTCATCAGACAAAATCATACTGTTTACTGTTTTACAGTACTGTTTACTTTGATTTCCCACTGATTATGGGCTCAGATGACAAATGTGTGTGTGTGTGTGTGGGTGGGTGTGTTCCCATGTGTCGCCCATTGCATGTGTGTTAGAGTGTGTTGTATGACAAATAAAGATTTATAACTTCACCCTGGGTAACCTCAGCCGTAGCCCACCCCAGAGACATGATCATGTATTAAACTGACACATGATGCAGTGGAGTATGTAGTAGCATGGTTGTAGTGTGTGTGTGTGTGTGTGTGTATGTTTGTACATGTGTGAGTGTATCTTAGTGAAGCACACTGCTCAACGTCCTGTTGATGGAGGAGCAGTAAGGTAGACGCATAAAGTCTAAACAGCTTCCCTATGCAGCAATATGCTATAGGTTTTTCATTTCCCCTCAGAAAATCGAATCATTGAGTGGATATGTCTTTCTTTCTGCATTGCCAAGGACATTCAATTCGCTGTCCAAGGTCCTGAATTCTGCAGCAAGATGTCTTTTTAATGAGGGCTGTTCAATAACTCTCTCTCTCTCTCTCTCTCTCTCTCACACACACACACACACTCACTCATTCACTCACATGCACACATACGTCGCACGAGCGGAGGACAGGCTTTTTGGTGTTTTAAAACATGATTTTGGAAGGGGTGGCCTATATCTACGGAGGGCTTTCGTAGAACTCATTAAAAATGCATTAAGAGAATGCATTGTCACGCACGCACGCAACTCTGTGGAACTGGCGGGAGCGGCACAGCTGTCCTGGCTCGCGCGCTAAAAGTCCGTTTGGCAAGAGCAGGGCGACAGCTCTGTGGTCCGGTGTGGACCGTGTCGGTCCAGCTTCAGTGTTTGGGAAAGGACCGGACTTTGTGTCACGCACGAACGCGCCGTGCTCCACCGTCGCCTGGCACTGAATCCAAGCCTTTTTAGTGCACACGAATGAAAAACAAGCGTGAATTCGCAAATAGCTGCGACCACTTCGAGCTATAGCACTGGGCCACAATCATTTTCAATGTGTCTTCTCCTTTCTTGTCTAATTGGTGGATTAGTAACAACTGCTGTGCCCCTTTATCATGGACCAACCAACAGAGCGAGCGCAAGAGCTGGTCGCAACTATAGGCCTATGCAAATTGGTTATCAAATGCATGAGCACCATCCCAGTTTAGCGAACTAACTATTATTAGCAAGCATTTTCTGTGTTAGAACGTCGCACGGGAGCTGGTTGTTTGGCAAGCCACCGTTAATTGGCTGTTGACAAGTAGTCATCCCGATTAGAACCTGAGAATCCAGGCCTGTGTCCCCTCCCCCGTCTAATGATTCCCACGTGTTTCACCGACTCAGAGCTCGTCTGAAATTAATCTGCCGGCCCGAAGATATCAACGCTTTATCATAAAGAACATTCATGTCATTTATCTCAACAAAGTTGAACTTATTATTATAATGAAAGAAAGCATCGGCCCGCCCCAAGGTATGACCATAATATGAAACGCATGAGTCCGTAGCCTATAGGTGTAGGCCTAGTGCCTGCGGGGTGTAACGGCGGGTCCCAGAAAAAGATGTTATCGGGCGGGGGGGGTTGATTGGCTCGCTTCTCGCCACGTTAGACATTGACAGATAAGCTCTGCGTCCACATGTTGACGTGAATGACAATGGGGTCTTGGCTTGACGTGCTGACAGAGAGGAAACTGTAATCGATGTAAATTGCGCACCGAGCATTTGCCCTGAAAACTGTCTCCACCTAGCGGGGTTTGTGTCACGGTGGCTCCCGCGGCCAGAAGCAATAAGGAGCACAAATGTGTCCCGGAAATACAACACATGTTGATACGGTAGTAAGTTTAATGCTTTATCTTTGGTAAAATAGGCTCTGCGCCTTGACGACTTCTGAGGCAAGAGTGTGATCCCGGGACCCAGGATTAGCGGTGCGGGTCTTGCGTGGTGTCTGTAACCTTTAGGGCATATCGGCGCTGACACGGGCGCGCGTAACGGAGTGTCCACGACTCACCGGATAGCTCTATTCACCGGATAGCTCTATTCACCGGATAGCTCTATTCGACCCATTAGGGTTAACCGAAACCCGGAGCACGTGACGCGCCGCCGGAGCGCTGTGAAAACTTGGTTTTTCCGCCGCAGATGCACAGCTCGCTCAAGCAGGCACCGAGTGTGACCGAGGACGAGGAGAGCAGAGGAGAGGAGAGCAACTTCCACGCTCTCATTTGTTTCTATATCGTTAAACGATTTCGCGAATTCGCGTATTGAGTTTTCCCCAACATCTTTATTGGGTTGTTAAAAGACCATTGTGGTCGCATGTGCCTGCTGTGACATCTCTAGGTGGAGCGGGGCGCTCGTGGATATACTGTACCGCGGTGTGTGTTTTTTCCTTTCTCATCTCTCGCCTGGACTCTGAATACAGAGCACGATCGCACTCATCGCGGTGGTCAGGCCATTCGAGGGAGAGGTGATGTCCTTCAAGCCCCAGTGGAGTTAAGGGCGCCGAAAGAGCGAGCACCGCGGTTCCCTCAGCTGCGGGAAGGAAGAGCATGTTCTGGTGAGCGGACCCGGGTCGATCTCCCGGTTTGGAGCGCGGAATTACTGTCTGTCTGAACTTGTTGCTGTTTCTTTTTCTATCCTCCGGTCCCGGAGAGGAAATCTTTTGGGTACTTTTGCATGCTGTACTAGGTCACGGTCGTGAGAAACGGAAACTGGTTCGGACAGGATAAAGACAGCCACATTTTTTTTACATTTCAGTTGCTTTTACGAGGTGAGTTGTCATAAAACAATATGTAGGCTATGTGGGAAAGAAATAGGCCTTCGCTTTACAGACATCCACTAAATGCATTTATATTCAAGATGCCATTAAACCGTTGATCTACTGGTTTCAGACAGAGGGACAGAGGAGGGAGAGAGAGAAAGAGAGAAGCTTCGAGTTTGAGTTCGTGCTCACAGTTAACTGAATAAACGCAGAAATTACATTCAGAAATAGAGCGATAGGCCTACAGGCAACGTCATAACAATACATAGGCCTACATGGGCCTGTATCTATATACACACATGATTCACCCACATATTTTGTACTCATTACACATTTACATTTACAAATACGACCATACACTTACATAAAACAACAAATACAACACAAACAAACAGACCAAACACTTTAACTAAGGCTGAAAAATGATTAGACCTACAGGCCTAGTCCATAGCCCAGGCATGTTTCTCTTGTGCTTCTGTTCAAAATGTACAGCCTACGTTATAATACCCCCCCCCCATACATGGTGTCTGCCCCCCCCCCCCCCCCAGATGCTCTCTCCCCAGGCGGGCGCCCTGTGATCAACTTCGCCGACCGCCACGAGCCCCCGGAGCGCACGCGCGACGGACCGACACCATGGCAGCGGGAGTGGCGGCGTGGTTGCCCTTTGCCCGCGCGGCTGCCATCGGCTGGATGCCGGTGGCGAGCGCGCCCATGCCGGCGCCGCCCAAGGACCGGCGCCGGGCGCAGGACGGCCTGATCGTGCTGAACGTCAGCGGCAGCAAGTTCCAGACCTGGCGGAACACGCTGGAGCGCTACCCGGACACACTGCTGGGCAGCACGGAGCGCGACTTCTTCTTCCACGAAGAGAGCGGCGAGTACTTCTTCGACCGCGACCCGGACATCTTCCGGCACATCCTCAACTTCTACCGCACCGGTAAGCTGCACTACCCGCGGCAGGAGTGCATCTCGGCCTACGACGAGGAGCTGGCGTTCTTCGGCATCATACCGGAGATCATCGGCGACTGCTGCTACGAAGAGTACAAGGACCGCCGGCGGGAGAACCAGGAGCGGATCGAGGACGACGTGGACAGCGACGCAAACAACGAGATGGCGCCGCCGAACATGACGTTCCGCGAGTCCATGTGGCGGGCCTTCGAGAACCCGCACACCAGCACCATGGCGCTGGTGTTCTACTACGTCACCGGCTTCTTCATCGCCGTGTCGGTGCTGGCCAACGTGGTGGAGACGGTGCCGTGGGGCCCCACGCCCAACCGGAAGGAGGTGTCGTGCGGCGAGCGCTACGCGCTGGCGTTCTTCTGCCTGGACACGGCGTGCGTCATGATCTTCACCGTGGAGTACCTCCTGCGTCTGATGGCGGCGCCCAGCCGCTACAAGTTCGTCAAGAGCGTGATGAGCGTGATCGACGTGGTGGCCATCATGCCCTACTACATCAGCCTGGTGATGACCAACAACGAGGACGTGAGCGGCGCCTTCGTCACGCTGCGCGTTTTCCGCGTCTTTCGGATTTTCAAGTTCTCCCGCCACTCGGCGGGCCTGCGCATCCTGGGCTACACGCTGAAGAGCTGCGCCTCGGAGCTGGGCTTCCTGCTCTTCTCGCTCACCATGGCCATCATCATCTTCGCCACCGTCATGTTCTACGCCGAGAAGGGCTCCACCGCCAGCAAGTTCACCAGTATCCCGGCCGCCTTCTGGTACACCATCGTCACCATGACAACCCTGGGGTAGGTGCACGCCGCCGCCGCCGCTGCGGCCTCGCTCTGTAGCCTTGGACGCTCCGCGAGTGTGAGGTCTACCCGCGAGTAGAGTGTGGGTGTGTGTGTGTGTGTGTGTGTGTGTGCTCTGGGAGCAGTGTCTGAAGTGAGGATTTTTTCAAATGAATCCTCCTCAATGGGAGGCTGAGAGCACTTGGCAGACTGAAGAGATGCCTTATCAGTAATGACCGCTGTGGCCCCCGGGCACTGGTTGAAGTCCCTGCAGGTCATATTTCCCAGATTCAGATTATTTACAGGAATAGGGATCAAATGTCACATAGATGATCGCCACGCCCTACATTATTTATTGACCTATTCCCTGCCTTTATTTCATCACACACACGCACACACGCACGCACGCACGCACGCACACACACACACACACACACACACACAGACACAGACACAGACACACACACACACACAGCACTAGCACTTTGAGATTATTTTCAAATGTAAAGTGCATTACAAATAAAATGTATTATTAATATTATTATTATTATTATTATTATTATTACACAGAAACGCGAGCACACACACACACACTCACACACACACACACACACGCAGCATTCACTTCACCCTCGGAGAAGACGAGGCACGGCTGCTGCAGTGTGATCGCCGAGCGCTCTCCGTGGTGCTGAACTGCAACCGCGGAGCAGCGCGTTGCGTCACAGTGCGTTTTTTTCCCCCCACTGTGCTGAAAAGGAGAGCAGAGCAGAGCTCCCCCTGCAGCGGCACGGGTTCGGCGCTCTCCGCGGTGCTGAAGCAGAATGCGGCTCTGCCCAGCGCCACTCGGCGAGGCCGCAAAATAACGAGCGGCGGTTGGTTGCCTAGCCAACGACGGCAGGATCCGCACGCGCGGATCGCACCCGAGAGAGAGTGTACTAATCAGAACCGAGCCCTAAATCCTCGTGACTTGACGCTTTCATCGCCGAGCCTTTGAAGTGTGTTTTAACTATCTCCAAACCAATCACCAGAGTGGCAGGGGCCAGCGCCAACGTGCATTCAAGCGACGCTTTGTAGAATATTTGATCGTTCTAATATTGCACTGCTTTTTGCGGGATCAAAGGTGTTACACGATATAGGCTTACAAAGCCTGTAGGCTCCATGAAGTCTGTGCTGGAGATTAATTGCAGTGCAGATCCAGGGAGTCGAGTGGACGACTGGATAATGGAGTGCCTGCCTGGGAGATGGAGGCAGGAGGAATAGATTGCCACTGTTGTTGCTTTTGTCCCAGCTGTCAAATAGGGCGATATCGGTACGAAAATGACTTGCCAGCACGCTCATCCAAGCTAATGAGCTAACTTCCCAGGAAGGGTGAAGTGGCTTACTGTGTGTGTGTGTGTGTGTGTGTGTGTGTGGTGGTGGTGTGGTGTGTGTGTGTGTGTGCGCTGTGCTGTGTTTACCATACCCGGGGCTTGACAGGTGTTAACTACACTCTAAATGGTGTTTTTGTTTGAGAGCATAAACAGCGAGGCACCTGTTTCCATTCTGCTTGGCTGCACGGCCACGAGCTCCGCAAAGTCAACCCGAGCTGCGGCCGCGTGTAAAAGACAACAGCATGAAGGCAATGGCTAAGAATACAATAGCTGTGATGGCTTGAGGCACGAATGAAATTGAAATCTCTAAAGAGCAAGATGAAGAGACAGAGGAGAGAGAGAGAGAGAGAAACGGATATGCTTTGTTTCTTACTGTGGATCTCTCCCCCAAATCAAAATTAACTGCAGTATCAGCGTGTGGGCCCCCCCCCCCCCCACAAACATCCCAACCACCTGCCTCTGATCTGGCTAGCATGGCCAAGCACCCCTGCTGAGCCCTTGCTTGCTCGCAAACTGTTTGACAGGGTGTGTGAGAGAGAGAGAGAGAGAGAGAGAGAGAGCGTGTTTGTGTCTTGGTGCGTGTGTATGTGTGTCTGAGAGTGTGTGAACAACCAGGATCTGTGTCACAGGTTGACCTCGTCCCGCAGCGCCCCCTCACCCCTGGGCTCCCCCCACGCCTCCCGCCCGCTCCTCCTAATTGACCAGTTTGTGGATTTACCAAAGGAGGCCGGAGCCAATTAAATCGCTGCTGTCCTAATTGGCTTATTCTCTATCAAACAGTATCACATTCAGCTGCAGCTGTCAGTACTAGAGTGCCTGAACAGATATGGAGAGAGAAAGAGAGAGAGGGAAGGAGAGAGAGGGAAGGAGAGAGCGAAGAATGGAGGGAGAGGGAGAGAGGAACAGAGGAAGAGAGAGAGAGAGAGGGAAGGAGAGAGAAGAACAGAGAGAGAGGGAGAGAGAGACGTTTGACTTTTGACACTCTTTATTGTGATATATAAAACAGTAAACGGCAAACAAACAATTTACAACCACACAGTTATCCTCTTAGGAAAACCAACCACAGCACCCCCAGGGAGAGAGAGAGAGAGGAACAGAGAGAAGGAGAGAGAGAGGAACAGAGAGAAGGAGAGAGAGACAGAGAGAGAGAGGAGTAGAGAGAGAGGAACAGAGAGGAGAGAGAGAGAGGAACAGAGAGGAGAGAGAGAGAGGAACAGAGAGGAGAGAGAGAGAGGAACAGAGAGAAGGAGAGAGAGACAGAGAGAGAGAGAGAGAGAGGGGTAGAGAGAGGAGTAGAGAGAGGAACAGAGAGAGGGGTAGAGAGAGGAACAGAGAGAGAGAGAGGAACAGAGAGGAGAGAGAGACAGAGAGAGAGAGAGGGGTAGAGAGAGGAACAGAGAGAGGGGTAGAGAGAGGAACAGAGAGGAGAGAGAGACAGAGAGAGAGAGAGGGGTAGAGAGAGGAACAGAGAGAGAGAGTGAGAGAGAGAGGAACAGAGAGAGGAACAGAGAGAGGGGTAGAGAGAGGAACAGAGAGGGAGAGAAAGAGGAGTAGAGAGAGGAACAGAGAGGGGTAGAGAGAGGAACAGAGAGGAGAGAGAGAGAGGAACAGAGAGAAGGAGAGAGAGACAGAGAGAGGGGTAGAGAGAGGAACAGAGAGAGAGAGAGGAGTAGAGAGAGGAACAGAGAGAGGGAGGGGTAGAGAGAGGAACAGAGAGAGAGAGAGGAACCGAGAGAGGGGTAGAGAGAGGAACAGAGAGAGGGAGGGGTAGAGAGAGGAACAGAGAGAGAGAGAGGAACCGAGAGAGGGGTAGAGAGAGGAACAGAGAGAGGGAGGGGTAGAGAGAGGAACAGAGAGAGAAAGAGGAACAGAGAGGGAGAGAGAGGGGTAGAGAGAGGAACAGAGAGAGGGAGGGGTAGAGAGAGGAACAGAGAGAGAAAGAGGAACAGAGAGGGAGAGAGAGGGGTAGAGAGAGGAACAGAGAGAGGGAGGGGTAGAGAGAGGAACAGAGAGGGAGAGAGAGGCTAATAGACTGGCAGAGGAGCAGAGGAGAGGGACGTGGAAGCACAGAGAGCAGCTGAGGGTCATGAAAGTGCGTGCTCCGGCATAATCCCCCTCCCACACGCTGGCGCGGTCTCCGGGGATTCTGGTCTGGATGGTATACATAATTGAAGAGAGAGAGGGGGGGGGGGGAAGTCATGGTGGCGTGCCTCCGCAGCTTCACGCCGTTTATGAGCTCAGAGGTCACCGCGGAGGGTCAGTGACCCCGGGTCATTACCACGTCTGGAGTCTGTCGGCGGCGACAGGTCACGACTCAGATTTCAGTGATTACACCGACCCCGGAGGACCAGGCTATGACCTGGGACGAGACACGGCGGGAACAGACATGAATGCAGTGAAAACCCGCTGACCTCCCCGCAGGCCCCTGATCAACCGGGGCTAATTTGGGTTAGAAGACAACGGTTTTAGATCCATGGAGGGTTCTTCTGGGTCAGTGGTTTAGACGGCTCTTAGAGTACTGGTTTCTGGACGGGACTATTAGCCATTATCAGGCAACATCCTGTCCCCGCAATGAATGTGACGGCACGACAGTGATGGGCTATACCACCACGTGGAAAAAAAGGTATTGATTAGGGGACAATGAGGTGTCTTGTCTATCATAAACAGTTTGTTGGCAAATAGATTTGACAGCTGGACAGTTTGTCACACAGTAAATATGCAGTATCCTACACTTTGTTCATGGTTAGCTAGCTATATCAGGTACAGCAGGCTATGGGATTAGCTAGTTCATGACTAGCTTGCTATATCAGTTACAGCAGGTATGGGATTAGCTAGTTTGGGTTGCTGTCAAAGCTGCCACTCTTTAATGTTGCTATAGTTACAGCTTGATGGTGCATTAATTTAGATCGGTCACTACACTTCAGCCGAACTACGTTTGTATTATACGGTTTTAACGCACACCTGCTGGCCAGTCGGAAAAGACCATTCACCCCGGCCCATGGTATCAATGAAAAGAGTCTGCGTGGTTCGTCCTCGAGATTGAGATTCTGAACAAGACGGAACCCCGGAGAACCAAAGGTTCCGCCTCGCACGCCCCGATGGCGTCCATCCGAGCCTCGGCGCGTGAGCTCCCGTCTCAAGACGCAGAGGGCTAAACAGGAGCAATGTCCCGATGACATAATTATCTCCACGCTCTAATGCTTTCGACTAACGACCCTACAGTGTGTCATGAGAAATCACGGCAAGGCGTGTCCCGCTGGCACGCTCATCTGTCATATTAGTGCATACAGATATACAGTCTAATTACAGTAGATGTACGCTGGCTCTGTGTCTTACCTGTTGGTGCGAATAAAGAATTTAATATTTGAAACGGATCCTAGCAGCAGCACACATCAGACCTTTATATGTCGTGTTTACGCTCGAATAGAGCACTCGTGTGTGTGTGTGTGTGTGTGTGTGTGGTGTGTGTGTGTGTGTGTGTGTGTGTGCGCGCGAGTGAGTGAGAGAGAGTGTGAGCGAAGGGAGAGGGTATCTGTGCGCTTGTGTGCAGTGTGTGATGTCGAGCAATGTGTGCACTGCACGTGCGCCAGTGAACTTCCTGTGAGCAGCTGACAGCATGGACGTCGCCCCCCAGGGTAATATAGCCTGGTTCTGCCACTCCGCTGCGGAGAGAAACACAGTCTATTATCTTTCTGCAAAACGTGTGTGTTTTCCCAGTAGAACCCCACCAGGTCCGTCTCATTCTCACACCGTCTCTCTCTCCCTCCATTTTCATCCACCCCATCCCCCCCCCCCCCTCCCTCTCTCTCTCTCTCTCTCTCTCTCTCTTCCCTCCTTCCTCTCTCTCCCTCTCTGCCCCCTCACATGAAAAGAGTCTGCGTGTTTCGTCCTTGAGATTGAGATTCTGAACAAGACGGAACACCGGAGAACCAAAGATTCTTTCTCGCACGCACGCTTGTCGCACGCCTCGACGGCATCCATCCGAGTCTCTCTCCCCCCCCCCCCCCCTCTCTCTCTCTCTCTCTCTCTCTCTCTCTCTCTCTCTCTCTCTCTCTCTCTCTCTCTCTCTCTCTCTCTCTCCCTCCCTTCCTCTTTTAATACCCAGTAAGACCGCATGAATTAATGAACAGATCAAATCATAGCCTGCAATGTCACGCTCCGGTTGCTTGGCTGCTGTCCTGGTAATGTAGACAGGCCGGGAGCCGGTTGTCAGGCGAAGCTGGGGTCCGCGGCCTGTTGTATGGGGGGTCCGCGGCCTGTTGTATGGGGGGTCCGAGGCCTGTTGTATGGGGGGTCCGAGGCCTGTTGTATGGGGGGTCCGAGGCCTGTTGTATGGGGGGGTCCGCGGCCTGTTGTATGGGGGGTCCGAGGCCTGTTGTATGGGGGGTCCAGGGCCTGTGGTATGGGGGTCCAGGGCCTGTCCTGTTGTATGGGGGGTCCGAGGCCTGTTGTATGGGGGGTCCGAGGCCTGTTGTATGGGGGGTCCGAGGCCTGTTGTATGGGGGGGTCCGCGGCCTGTTGTATGGGGGGTCCGAGGCCTGTTGTATGGGGGGTCCAGGGCCTGTGGTATGGGGGTCCAGGGCCTGTCCTGTTGTATGGGGGGTCCGAGGCCTGTTGTATGGGGGGTCCGAGGCCTGTTGTATGGGGGGTCCGAGGCCTGTTGTATGGGGGGTCCGAGGCCTGTTGTATGGGAGGTCTGGGGCCTGTGGTATGGGGGGTCCGAGGCCTGTTGTATGGGGGGTCCGAGGCCTGTTGTATGGGGGGTCCGCGGCCTGTTGTATGGGGGGTCAGAGGCCTGTTGTATGGGGGGTCCGAGGCCTGTTGTATGGGGGGTCAGAGGCCTGTTGTATGGGGGGTCCGAGGCCTGTTGTATGGGGGGTCCGAGGCCTGTTGTATGGGGGGTCCGAGGCCTGTGGTATGGGGGGTCAGAGGCCTGTGGTATGGGGGTCCAGGGCCTGTGGTATGGGGGGTCCGGGGCCTGTCCTGTTGTATGGGTCCATTCATTGTCGCCCCATGACTCGCTGGAGGCCAGAACAGAAGAAAAGGCTAGCTTTGACTGAGTGTGCTCGAGCCTGGCTTGTTGTCATTCAGTGCATGGCTAGTTGGATTTGAATCAGAGAGGGGAAATAAGGGCGCTTTTCTCTCCGACCCTCGCAAGCCGCCTATTACACAGCGGGACCCAGTCGTAGGAGGCGATCGCAGAGCCCCTCAGGACAGCTAATCGATCAAAGATAAGAGAGCACTGTTAAGGTTGCGCACATGAAATTGAGATGGCTGCTAATATTGGAGGCAAAGCTATCGATTTCCTGTCATACCTCTTATATCACTGGATGCAAATCTATCCCAACTACAGCTTTGGTTCCTGTTGTTCAATTTAACTGTCCCTCACCCACATTGAATTCGAGGCGGGGGGGGTGTACTACTTTGACCCCTGTACTCTACTGTGTGTGCATGTGTGCCTGCGTTCGTACGTCCGTCACGTTTGTTCGTCACACCTAGGAGTCCTAGCCGCAGTTCACTTTTCCCATCGCTAAGTACATTTTGCTTTGTACATGAAATGCAATGCCCGGCGTCTCAGTAACAGTACAGTGGGTTCTACTCAGGAGGCTCTCTCGCGGTATCTCTTTTGGTGCTTGTTTTCAAAGTCCGTTCCGTGATTGACATGGAGGCCTGCGGACAGCAGCTTGTGCTGGCGACGTAAGGAGCCTCTCTGAACGGCTCGGACGCACGCAGCCCAGCTCTGGGAAGCTACTGGAGACCGGGACAGGTGAATGAAACACAATATTCTAAGTTACATACGTACGTGTTGAAATGTGTAATATGTGTGAAAGCTATGTGTCATTACAATGAACCTTACGGTGAAGGTGCGCGCGGTCGGACATTTCACATTTCCAGGGACCGTCTGGCATAACAGTATCCCTTATAGGCAACATGCAAAGCTTATATTCACAATATAGATCAGACCACTTATTTAGGTAGTTTGATCATGTTGGATAGATCAGCGATGGAGTATGGCAAGGTCATATCTGTTTTCCAACCGTGAAGTGAGTCATGCTGTTAGGTGGGGGGTGGTTATGTCAAAGGCGGCAACATAACACTCCCTGCTTCTGCGACCAGAGCTTGGCCCATGTGCTCAGAGGCTCGCGGTCTAACACGAGAAGTCCGCAGGCGAACGTCGGTCGATACGGGCTGCAGGTTCAGAGTAGAAACGAAATGCATAGAGTCTCTGAAAGGGCTCATAGTGCACAACCACCCCCCCCCCCCGGAACCCAAGACGGGCACTGAACCGGCCATAGAGAATGAATGGGGAAATGGATTTCACTCCTGAGCAGTCCCAACTGAATGGTGGTCATTGAGCGATTATTCTCTGTGCTTATAACGACACTAATCGACTCCAAACTGTTCAAAAGGAATCCAATGACGTCCACTGAGGATGACTCCAATCCAATGAGGTCGATCTCGCTGACCGCTAGATGGACAAGAAGACGACCAATTTCATTTCATATACGGTGACTGACAGCATGCCTCATGGGTGGGGGAGGACAGGCTCACTGTGCACTGGAAACTAAAGTTAGAAACTCATCCTCAGCTCTTTCTAGCTCTGCCTTTCTCTCACTGGGTAGATCTGCTATTAATTCAGCATCCGGACGGGACTAATTGAATTAATGAATTCTCCTGCCTGAGTTGAGGATCTGAAGAATGTATACACACACACACACAAACACACACACACACACACACTGACTACACACATTTACTACACACACACACACACACCACACATGTGCACCTACTACACAAACACACTCAGACACACACGCATGCACTCACTTCCACTGTGTGGCTCTAAGTGATTATTTTAAATAGGATGTCTAATGAAGCCACCTAGAGAAGTGGCGGAGTGGAAAAGATGGATTTTTCCTTCCTCTCCTCCTCCTCCTCCTCCTCCTTTCCTGGAGAGGACAGGATGTTCTGTGGAAGGCTGGGGCTGAACACCGCAGGGCTTTTGGCACCAGATGAGACCTTCCCTCTGGCAGCTGGAGCCGGTCTTAGAAGTCCCCCACTTTCAACTGTGGAAACGACCAGTTTAACGACGGCCACAAATGGTAACTGAAATCATTATCATTTATAGAGAGGGGAGAGAGAGGGATGGGGGAGAGGAAGAGAGAGAGGGATGGGGGGAGAGAGAGGGGGTAGAGGGAGAGAGCGAGCCATTGTTAGAGAGGTGGATGGTGGTTGAAAGGAAGGAACAGAGAGTTTTGAGAGGAGAGAGAGAGGGATGGGTATATTGGTAGGGCAAGAGTTGAGAGAGAGAGAGAGGGGGGATTGACAGACATGATAGACATATGGAGAGTGAGATGAAGGGATACTGGATGAGAGAGAGAGTGACAGAGTGATAGAGAAAGAGAGTGTAATGTTTAGTTAAGTTTAATGTACTATACCAAACCCTTTGGCAACACAGATAAACAATTTGTCATGCTAATAAAGAGATTTGAATAAAAAATTGAGTGAAAGAGAGATTGAGAAAAAGAGAGAGAGAGAGTCCCAGCAGACGGTTCACCCAGAACGGCACAGCACGCACACCAGACCTCCTCCGTTCCCTGGGACCACATCCCTACCTCCCCCGTGGCCCGGTCCAGCCCAGACCGTCACTTACATCTCAGGCCGCCGGATCGCCATTCACAGTTGAAACCAGGACGGGCGCCGGGGCGGACAGACGCCCGCAGGCGGAGCTACCCCGGCAGATGGCCCGTCAGAAGACAGCCCGGCTCCCGATGGCCGTCAGCCATGTAGTAGGTGTCGCACTGAACCACCGCCATCTGTGTGGACCTGTTGCCTATTTGACCAGTAAAGGGGGGTGGGGGGGGGGGGGGGGGGGGGGGTTGTGTGTGTATAGGGGGGGGGGGGGTTGGGCGATACTCTCCTCAGGCCATTCTAGCGTGTTCATGTCGGTATCGTCTGTCGGCAGTTGGCCGGGAGTCGTAGCTCGTTCTTTTGTTGCTGTCGCTGCGGCTTCAGAGCGCCGCCTAACTGGCCACTTCGTCGCCGGGCCGTGTTTTCCAGCGCGAACGGAGCGCGCCGCAGCGGGCAGGGCAACCAGAAGTGGGGCAGAACGCAAGAGGCAAACACACAAGTCACAGGGATGTGTTCAAGCACACATTTGTACATAGCCATACACACACACACACACACACACACACACTTTTGGCTTTTGGGTTAAAAATAGGCCATTGCTCTATTTCAGCCAGGGAAAAAATAGCATTTCAGTATAGTCCCCAGTGTCTGTTTCTGCCTGTTTGTGTGTGTGCGTGCGCGCGTGTCTGTGTGTGTGTGTGTGTCTGTCTGTGTGTGTGTGTGCGTGCGTGTGTGTCATCAGTGTCTCCATTGTGTGCGGCAGAGGTCTTATCAGTCCAGAGGATCAATCCAGATCAGTCCAGCCGTGGTCATCGTGACCTTTTACACTCTCTTCCTCTCCTTCCAACGTCATAAAAAAACATCGATCTGTTATCAGGCAGCTGTAACGACGACTCTGAGATATATTATTATTCTCTTTGAAGGCAGCCGTGCAGAAAAGAATGCCTTTAGACACGTCTACGCCGTTTCCCTAGACTCTGACAGGGGAATGGAGAACAGCAAGAGAGGGAGAGAGAGATGGAGAGGGAGAGGGAAACAAAGAGTGAGAGAGTGAGTGTAAATGGAGAGAGTGAAAATGAAGAGCGAGAGAGAAGGAGAGGGAGACGGAGAGAGTTAAAATGGAGAGAGAAGGAGAGGGAGACAGAGTGAAAATGGAGAGAGAGAAGGAGAGGGAGACGGTGTGAAAATGGAGAGAGAGAGAGGGGGGGGGGGGGGGGGGGAGTACAGTGAAAGCCTGCCTGGTTAAGCTGGGCCCACTGGGGCTCCAGCTCACCTTGCTGCTCTCTGTCCGTTTTAATTGGATAAAGGGCTTATTTCTGCACATTGTTTAGATCCTCCTCGTCTGACCCCCCCTCTGACCTGGGGCCAAGAGTCAGCGAGTCATTGAGTGTGTGTGTGTGTGTGTGTGTGTTTAGATATCCCAACCACTTGTCCTTGTGACAACCTATGGGGTGCCTACCTTTCTCAAGCACGTACAGTATTACCTTCACAAGCTTAATCCCATATTCAAAAAACAAACAACGCAGATTCCCCATTAGCCCTTTAGCCTAAGGCCTAGACAGATTAGGTAAATCTAATCTGGGCGTGGGAGCGCATTTCAATCCAGCAGTACCCAACATCTTAATTTCTCTGTCTGCTCAATCCAACCCCCCCCCCCCCCCACTATGTTCACCATCATTTCTAGCGAGGAGTTCTAGCGTGCAGCGAAGAGGTCAGGTAGAGGTCATTAGAGTCTGCACGCAGGTGCCTCTCTCCTGAGAGACTCCAATCCATTTACCATTGACTGCCAGTGTCCTCTGTCTCTCTCTCTCTCTCTCTCTCTCTCTCTCTCTCTTTCTCTTTCCGTAACCACATGCCGCCGGTCAGATCATAATAATAAACCCCCGGAAACCTTCATCGACACATGAATGTCAAACTGTATACATATCTCACCGGCGGCCCTCTGAGATGTCCTTCTAATCAGCCTTTTTCAGGACCGTGGTAGTACCGCGGCGTTTGTTGCATTCGCTCTCTGGTCTCCACCCAAAATAGAACGTTATCGCCCCGAGGAACGAACAGGAGGTTCCCTAGTGGTCACGCACGCGCGCCCGGCTCGACCTCACGCCCTTGCGCCGGGGGTATCTGTAAAGCGGAGAAGCTGAAAGGTTGTATCAGTTTGCTTTAATCTCTCCCCTATCCCTGGAACGATTTGCAGAATAGCTTTGCGTTTGAGGAAAAGGTCCTCTGTTTTCGGGCAGATAGAGAGATGGCCTCATGTTTAAAACATCCCTCTCCCGCTGCTCCTGCATCATCCTCTCTCTCTCTCTCTCTCTCTCTCTCTCTCTCTCTCCCTCCTTCCCTCCCTCACTCTTCTCCTTTCGTCTCCAAGGCGTCTGACATTCACACACACTCCTTCTGTCCGGCCTTGATAGTGTCTAGCGGAGGGGGGGGGCAAATCTGCCCCGAACCTAATTATAATACGCGCGTCACCCCCTGAGACAGAATATTTCACACAGACACACACACACACACACACACACACACACACATGCACACTAACACACACGGGCAGAGCGGAGGTCTTTCTCTTGCCGTCAGGAGTGTGTGGTGCTCATGGTCATACAGTAGGGTTGAACAAAATGTATGTGTTATTTGATCTATGGAGAGCAAATCTACCTCCGGCCCTCTCAGTGCACGCCAGGTAATGTCAAAAGCCTGTGTTTGTATGTGCATGTGTGCGCGCACACGTGCTTGTGTGTGAGTTTGTATTGCGAAGCCCTTTTATAGGGTTCCGTGGCCAACGCCATGCATACTTTTGTGTGTGTGTGTGTGTGTGACGTCTAAATCAACCCTCCTCTGCATGTTAACATATTTCCATCTTAATACCTCACAATCCCCTGCGGTACAGCACAGTAGCTCTGTGATAGCATCGCTACAGCTCATATCTGTGTGTATGTGTGTATGTGTGTGTGTGTGTGTGTGTTCCTGGGAAATTGGACATGCTGTACGCTGCCAAGTGCATGCGTGTTTTCTCAGTGCGGAGACGTTAACGTCATCATGGCTGCTGAGTCTGACACAGTTTCCATGGAAGTAGAGCAGGCCTCTACTTGCCATTCACCCCCGCCTGAACTAGTGGCGAGTGAACTAGCTGGCAACTTCATCTCAGTTAGCTTCCTGCTAGCCAGCGATTTCCACTGCGTCTCAGTTAGCTTCGTGCTAGCATGCTAACACCACTGCATCACAGTTAGCTTCCTGCTAGCTCCCTAACAGCACTGCATCTCAGTTAGCTTCCTGCTAGCACACTAACTCCACTGCATCTCAGATAGCTTCCTGCTAGCACACTAACACCACTGCATCTCAGTTAGCTTCCTGCTAACACTCTTATGACACTGCATTACAGTTAACTTCCTGCTAGTTCGCTAGCGCCACTGGATTTTAGTTAGCTTCCTGCTAACACTCTCTGAGAGCACAGAATGGGTCGAGGCCTACTGCATGCTACCGTATGCTAATTCTGGGCTAATTTGGGCCAGCTGCGAGTAGCGTGTTTGGAAATACTAACTTTTGTGTGTATCGTGTGCTGTGGTTTTTAACTCTACTAATATTGCGTTTGTCCATCTGACTAGCTTTGAGCTCGGAACATTTCTATATTAACAGATATAGAACTAGAGCATGACGTTAACCGTCATGAAATGTTCTGTGATGCTCTGTGTGTGTGCGTGTGTGTGTTCATGTTACTGTATGCCAACTCCACTAACATCCAAACTCTCTAACCACGACTGGGAGTAGGCTATGCTAGCCCTGGCGTGTTAGCAGCTACACTTAGCACACTTTAATTAACAGTCTCTGAACACTCTCTTAACGATCCTGTGCCCGTTGTCCATCCCCTTTCGCTGCAGCTGACACAGTGCGTGTTCAGCTAGCCCGACATGGCGTTCCGCAGCTTGTTCCAGCAGGAGTGAGTTCAGTCTCTCCTGCAATGTAATGCTCAGCTGTTACAGAGACTGACACGGCACTTTGCAATTGGTCCCCGAGGTGACATCGGAGACAGGCGGTGTGACCGCGATCCCTCTCTCTCTCTCCCTCCCTCCCTCTCTCTTCCTCTCCCTCCCTCCCTCTCTCTCTCTGCTCCCCCTGTCCTCCTTGTTATATACTCCTCTCCTCCCTCTCTCTCTCTCCTTCCCAACGACTCTCGCTCCCCTGCTTCCACCTCCACCTTCACCCCGCTCACGGTTAGGGATGAGACGGTATGGATTTTTGCATTATGGTACATTATGGTATGGTATCTAGTTACACGGTATGGTACGGTACAGTATCTAGTTACACGGTACGGTTTACGGTATTTCACGGTATACGGCATTTCGACCGACCACATCCCCTCCGCTGCGTCGAGCGCCGCAGATGCTCCCGGCATGGCGGAGGCTAATCTGCTGCCTTTCCACGTGCCACGCCTGGGTAATTGGGCACATGCAACGCACACACACACGCGACCGTCTAGACATCCCGCACTGGCGTTTTTCCACACCACCGTGGTATTCTATCAGGGGCTACTTCACGCAGGGGAGATTTGTCTTTTATTGGTTCCACCTTCTCTCTCTTCACCACTGTTACCACCCCCCCCCCCCCCCCCCCGTTCTCTCTCTACCCCCGTTCTCTTTCTCCAGAGAGGTTTACCATCGACCCCCCACCATCCTCGAATCCCTCAGTCCCTCTCTGCTCCTCCCAATGCCTTTCATGACGACTCAGCCAAAACTGACTCAAAAACAATTTAGCCGAATCCCTGTTACGCCTCTTGTATAAGAGAAATGAAATAATAGCCAGACTGCCAAGGATTGATCCGGCGCTGGCTGTGAATATCAATAACATATCAATGACAAGATAATTACACTCTGGAGACGGCCAGTAGAGACTGACGGCGGTACACACGCGCGCACACACACACACGCTCGCATACACGTCCTCTCGCGTACACACTCTGCCCGCTATGCCTCCCGCTTTTATCATCACACAAAACCACACACACGCACGCATACGCACACACTTGCCCTGCCCACCCCTAACATCCAGACAGATACACGCTGGAGAGCTGTTAGCCGTTTGAGGTTATTTTTTGCCTCTGTTGCATATTTCCTGCGTCTCTTCAGTCCCCAGGTATAAATCCAATAATAAATAAGGGGGAGTTAGCTTGCGTTTTCTGATGTGCCGTCAAAAAAACACCAACCCCCAACAAACCCAGCTGTTCCTGCCAAGGATACTGTATCTAGTCAAGTCCTTTCTTGAAAGTAACACATTTAAAAACAACAGGGGTTGAGCCAAAGAGTGCTATTAGTGCTCGACGCAGATTCGGATCGCGGACCGCTGTCAACGCCGTTAAGACACCGACTCCCCCCCCCCCCCCTCGACTATGTGACATACTTGAACATGACTGCTGAATTGTACCGTACATACAGTAGGACGCATCACACTCGCATATCACGTCACACACACTGTATACACATACAGCACTCACACACACATTACACCATGCACACTGTGTATATACTGTACCCTGACGGCACTACATTTTGTATACAGTTTATTTAATCTTATTTTTGCACTAGTATTTTGTCCTCGCTCTTTGCACCGTCCTGTCTTTGCACTGTCCCGCCTCGTCCCTGCACCCTGTCCAGTGTCGAAAACAAACTCCTTGTCCGTTGAAAAACAACCTGGCAATAGAACAAACTCTGATTTTGATTCTGATCGACATCGACTTCAGCCTGCTCCGTTCCACCGGAGCCCAGGGCCATCAGGGGGGCGCGTCGGCGGCCTAGAACCGGCCCGGTCCGTAAAGCCATCCGGACGCGCGTGATATACTGCCGGGAGAGGAGAGCGCCAGGGCAGGGGCTGGACCGGGGGGAGGAGCGGAGGGATGAGGGGTGACGGGCGACGGCGGCCTTGGCGTCGGGTTCCCAAGCACAGTAAATCATTGGCTGCTGTAAAGCATTAGCTGGCCCCGTGGGAAGTGTACTGTGGAATCAGAGAACATTACAATGATCAAACAGTAGGAGAACACCTGGAACCCTCCACACGCCCCCTGCTGCGTCGCTGGTCGCTGCACATTCTCACGCGCGCGCTCGCACACACACACACATTTTTACTTCTTTGTTTCACCCCTTTCCTTCTTCATATCCCCTCTCTCTCTCTCTCTCTTTTCTCTCTTTCAAGAGCTAGTGAATAGTGATTGGCATTCTTTTCCACACTGCTTCATCCCAGTAAGTAAAGCAATTCCTTTTCAGCCCCCCCCCCCTCCTCAAGAGACTTTGCATTTTGCCAGGCTGCTATCTGGAATAAAAAAAAATATATTAGTAAACACGCCTTAACACCCTTCACTTCAATTCTGCTGTGACATGTGCGCACACACACACATACCTACACACACACACACATGCACGCTCGAATGCACGCACGCACACGGGAGCAGAAGATGAATATACAGTGCTGCCGGGGAAAGATGATGACTATCAATCCACATCTCAGGAATCAATATCACACAGCCCTAATCATGCTCAGCTTGTATGCAAATGCATATGCAAATGCCTGCTCGGGCTACATGCCTCTGCGAGAGTCGTGGTACATCAGTGCATGCATAAATGTGTGTGTGTGCATGTGTGCGTGCGTGCGTGCGTGGTTACAATGTAAATGTCCCTGTAATGGATTTGAAAGCGTAGCAGAATGACTTATGTACGAACGTCAGGATCTCATGAGCTCACACTATTGGAACCCAGGACAAGAGTGAGGGATGAGGAGGAGGAGGAGGAGGAGGAGGAGAGCTCTCTTTTCTTGTCCCAGAGTGATGAGATTAGAGTGCGGGGTGGAAAGGAGGGATGCTAGCCAAGTGAACTGGCTCTGTCCTATCAGCGCCCTGGCGCTGGAGAGCCACTAGTGTGACATGCAGGGGCAGAGTCTCTGGCAGGGTACAATCATAACCACACACAATCCCCCCCCCCCCTCTCTCTCTCTCCAATCCAATCTCCCATGTCATTTTCCCCATCCCTCCTTTTTGCCGGTTCACTCCTTTCCTCTCTCTGCCTCTCGTCCCTCTATCCCTCCTCTCAATCCTCTGCCCTGCTCTCATCCCTCCTCTTGTCCCTCCCCTCATCCCTGCTCTCATCCCTCCTCTTGTCCCTCCTCTCACCCCTCTTCCCTCCTCTCATCCCTCCCCTTACCCCTCCCCTTACCCCTGCTCTCATCCCTCCCCTCATTCCTGCTCTCATCCCTGCTCTCATCCCTGCTCTCATCCCTCCTCTTGTCCCTCCACTCATCCCTCCTCTTGTCCCTCCTCTCACCCCTCTTCCCTCCTCTCATCCCTCCCCTTACCCCTCCCCTCACCCCTGCTCTCATCCCTCCCCTCATTCCTGCTCTCATCCCTGCTCTCATCCCTCCTCTCACCCCTGCTCTCATCCCTGCTCTCATCCCTGCTCTCATCCCTCCTCTCACCCCTCCTCTCACTCCTGCTCTCATCCCTCCCCTCATCCCTGCTCTCATCCCTCCTCTCATCCCTGCTCTCATCCCTCCCCTCATCCCTCCCCTCATCCCTGCTCTCATCCCTGGTCTCATCCCTGCTCTCATCCCTCCTTTCATCCCTGCTCTCATCCCTTCTCTCCTCCCTTTTCTCATCCCTCTCTCCTCCTCTGTAGCAGGTGTGTTGGTGGGTGTTCCCGGCCGCCTCCCTCCGTCACGGCGGTACGGCGATTATCAGATCCCAGCATCCACACCTGCCTCCTGGCCTCCTACTGACACATCCCCACAGAGAATACAAACAGCAACATCAACAACAAACAAAGATACGGGAAGGAGAGGGATGGGGGGGGGGGGGGGGTATCGATCTAGAATGCTCTGAAGGTTCTAGGGGTAGAGGCTGGTGACGTTTAAAATATTCAACCCGTCGAACCTCATGTCATGTCTGGCCCCCGGGTGAAACTGGCTTTTTGATTCCCTCTGGAATATGTAGGGGTGGGACCTATGCCCGACCCTCCATTGCTCTCTGTAAAGCGCATTGTGTTGCCTCTCTGTATGAAATGCGGCATACAAATAAAGTTTTGATTAGATTTGAGTCAGCACCGCGTCAGCCCGTCATCCCACCGCCACGCTTTCAACATTCAACACGTTTTTACTGCGGCGCGTTTGAGGGCGTAGCAGGAACGGGGGAATGGCTGCGCATACAGAGCATATCAACCTCTGTACGAGCGGGTGCCACTGCTGTTCCTTTACAGGGGGAGGGGGGGTTGGGGCTCGGGCTCGCGGTTTGTCACGGACCGGCGTGGTGCGGCATGCATGGCCGGCGCACATCAAGCTGTTTTACAGTGTCTGGACATCATTTTACTAGGGGCTGGCAGCAGGGGGCTGGGGTTTTCCAACAGTGTGGTGGCGGGGGGGCGACGTGTTTTATGGACCTCGGGGATGGTGGGGGGGGGGCGGCTGGGGGCTGGTTTACGAGAGGAGGTGGCGCTGGTAAAACCTGGGTATGTGTCCTCCCGGTAAATCAGCTGGATCGACACAGGCGGTGTATGCACACACGTGCACATTTACACACTTGAACACACACATAAACGTCGGTACGTGTACGCAGTACGCACTAACAAACACCCCTCCCACTCACACAAACACTCAAATGGTAAAAACACACACGCGTGTTAAGTCATATGTGATGAACTGCATTATGTTATTGCTGCTGTCGTCTTGACCAGGTCTCCCTTGTAAAAGAGATCTTGCATCTCAATGGTTAAATAAAGGTGAAATAAAATAAAAAGTAGACACCCGCACGCACACACACACACACACCACCCTGCAGTCGAGCTCTGTTGTTCAGAGCATTCTGTTCTAACAGTGTTTCAGAGCGAGAAAATGCATCCATCTGGATCGAGCTGTTCTTTGCGTCGCTGTGTGAGAGCAGCGCCGCTTCACGCGCAACTCCTGATGATGCACGCCTTGATATAACAGCGACATGTAGACATCATTGCCGCGCTCCTACAGTTTTGGTTTGTCAGCACTTGCTGACGGCGGCGTGAAGCGTGTGTTGCCGCACGCCCGGGCGTTGAGTAATGGCGTCTAAGCGCGGCGTGGGGGGGGCATTTGAAAGGGAAATGGAGCGGCCCTACCGTTGATGACTGGAATAATGTGCCGTGAGGAAGTCATAAATATGGCTGCCGTCCTTCCCGCCGACTCAGCACTTTTTTTTTTCTTTTTTTTTGTTTGCTCTTTTACTTCTCTCTCTCTCTGTCATTCTCTCTCCCTAACTCTCTCTCTCTTTCTTTCTCTCTCTCTGTCTCTGCCTCTCTCTCGTCCTCGTCATTTGCTTCATGCTCATGGACCGGAGATTAATGACAGGAACAGGAAATGGCTTCCAGCGTTCGCCCGCGCCTATTCTGTCGATGGTTTGTGTGTGGGGGCGGCGTCATCTCCCGACAGCAGCGTTATGAAGGTGTCGTGGGCGGCGGTGGTGGTGGTGGGGGGGCGGGGGATGTTAGTTGGGCGATGTTTCCACACTCAGAAAGGCATTAATCACAACCATAGGTAGTCAACAGGGAGTTTAATGGTGCCATGTGTTAAACACCCCCGCCTCGGGAGACTAGAATGGGTTTTGAACAGATTTGGGAATCAGTTCTTGAATTTGTGTGTTTTGAGCTTTGGAGGAAAAAGGTGTTGCGTTTGTTGTTGTGTTCCTGTTCTAGGCGTTGTCCTACTCTGTGTGTGTGTGTGTGTGTGTGTGTGTGTGTGTGTTTCATTACTGGATCAGGTTGCCTCTCTCTCTCTCTCTCGGACATGTGACCACAACCGCTACGCTCTTGTCCCCGTGCTGGAACCACCCCCGGGGAACATGTGACCGCAGCGTGAAAGCAAACCGACCGCGTCAGCGCCGCCTCTCTGTGCTCGTCTGGGCGGAGCTGGAGGAAGGGAAGGGATATGTGTGGCCATGCTGCACCTGGGACCAGTGCCCTCAATTACCTCTACTCTCCTAGTTGAAGCCGCGTGCGTGTGTGTGTGTGTGTGTGTGTGTGTTTGTGTGAGAGAGGGACAGAAACAGTAGGAGTGCTCATAGGGGCGCTGCTATCAGCTGTGACATTTTAACTCTATTAAGCAGAGACCACACACACACACCAACTTGCACGGGAAGACACACACACCGACTTGCATGAGCAGACACACACGCACCAACTTGCATGAGAAGACACACACACACACACACACACACACACACCGACTTGCACAAGCAGACACACACAGACACACACACACAGGCGTACACAGATGGACACAGACAGACCAGGCAGCCGGCTGCTGCTTCTGGATGTGATTAGAGGTCCCATGAAGTCTCCCAGACATCCATGCTCCCAATTAGACAACAGAGCAAAACAACCCTGGCATTACAACGCTATTAGAGAGTGTGTGTGTGTGTGTGTGTGTGTGTGTGTGTGTGTGTGTGTGCGCGTTTCTGTGTGTCTGTGTTTGTGTGTGTGTGCTCCTATGTGCATGTCCGTACTTTGTGTATTTGTGTGTGTGTGTGTGTCATAGTGCGTCTGTGGATAAACTGCACACGCCTGCACATGCTTACTCACGGCGAGCAGGCTTACGCAGCGCATCCACACCACTTACAGAACGCCGCCCGATGACATCACGGCCTCCGCTGTCACCGGCCTTCTTCTCCTCCTCACCCCTCCTCCTCTTCTTCCTCCTCTTCTTCCTCCTCCTCCTCCTACCAGAGAGGAAATGGCCTCTGGTGCAGCTCCCTCTGGGATTGGTCAGGATGGGAGGTGGAGTAGGAGGAGAAGGGGGGGGCTACAGTTGGAGGCGTGCCCAGAGATGAAGCCTCAGCCCTGGGGAGAGCTGAGCGATGACTGGGGGCTGGTTGTGGAGCTCCCCAGCGGGCCATTCCCACCTCATTAAGACCTCTGTTTAACCATCATTAGAAAGCACTTATCACCCGCCCTTCCTCCCACCTCCACCCCATTCATATCACAGTAAAACCACTCTCTTTGTCTGTCCCCCTCTCTCTCTCTCTCTCTCTCTTTCTCTATCTCTCTCTCTCTCTCTTTCTCTATCTCGCGGTGGTGGTATTGGCTTGCTTATTTCCCCCAAAATGGAAATATTCTCTCATCTCTCTTCCACAGTTTTCCCCTCCTCTTTTGAATTTCATGCCGTCTTCAGTCACGTATCCAATCAGGCTCACCGTCGCTCTCGCGTGTCATCCACCAGGCCCCCTCGGCGACTTCCTGGAGGAGCTTGATACACTAGTCTCGCACTTCCCCGATGACGGGCCCGTGCTCATCCTTCTCGGTGACTTCAGCATCCAGAGTGAGAAATTGGAACCTCTTCTCTCTTTCCTCTCCTCCTTCGCTCTTCACCTCTCCTCTCCTCCTCCTGCTCACAAAGGCAGGACACAGTCCAGTCTCCGACCACTATTTCATGTCCTACGCCCTCTCCCTCCCCTCTTCCTCCGTACAGTAATTCCTCCTCCTACTCACATGGTTACTACCCGTAGCCCCCTCCGCTCGCTCTCCCCTACTGACCTTTCCTCTGCCATCACCTCTGGTCTCCCTGCCCCAGAATCCTTCGCTCTCCTGCCCTCTGATACGGCTACTGATCTTCTCCTCTCTACTCTTTCCTCTTCTATGGACAATCTCTGCCCCCTCACCTCCAGGTCTGCCCGGCCAACTCCACCTGCCCCATGACTGTTGTACTCAGTGCGTACGGATAGACGGAGCCTCAGAACAGCTGAGTGTGAATGGAGAAAAAGCAGACTCCCAGAGAGTCTGCCATACCCACAGACTGGAACAAATTACAAAAAAAGCTTGAGTGGCTCAAGATCAGGCTCTCCTGATCAATTAAGACAAAAACCCTGAAACTCGAAATTACACTTCACACAAGAAAGTAAAAATGACATAGAATGAGTGGGGGTAGGAATAGGAAACATTTGGGGAAATCTAAAGATAACAGCGACGAGACCGAAGGAAAGAAAAACGCAGACGATAACACAGCTAGCATGGAGGGGGCAGAGTCCGAGGCGAGCAGGCTAGCCACTGCTAAAGCTATTGAAAACGTGAGTAAAAGCATACACAAGTTTAAAAGTGAACTTAAACAGGATTTAATGGACTTTAAGAATGACTTCTCTAAGGACATTAAACAAGAATTCAATAACTTTGCGGTGGAGGTGAATCAGAAACTACAGAATGAACTCGGGGACGTCCGCAACCACGACACGAGGCTGACGGAGGCAGAGACAAGGGTGGAAGAGCTGGAATCGGTCAACACTGAGCTAAGGGATACTCTGCTCCACTGTCTCGGCCAGCAGAAATCCCTTCAAACTAAGGTGAGTGATCTGGAAGGACGTTCACGTCGTAATAATATTCGCATATATGGTATTAAAGCAGGCTCTGGGGGAACATTGATGACCGCGTTCATTAATAACTTCTTGAAGACAGAACTCGGACTCGACGCGGACATGGACTTGCAAATTCAACGAGCACACAGGTTGATTGGACCTAAACCTAATGATGAAGCGATCGCTAGGTCCATACTCGTTAACTTCCAGATGTACGACACCAAAGAAAAAATACTCAAAGCTGCCTGGGGGAAGAAGGTCATATACAGGGAAAAAGTGATCTCCTTCGCGCACGATCTCCCTTCCGAGGTGAACAAGCTGAAAGAGTACAAGGACATTAAGAAGATTCTCAAGGAAAAGCAAATACGCTTCCAGACACCATACCCGGCTAGGATGAAAGTGCACTGGGACAACGGACCTTGCATCTATAACGGCGTGACCGAAGCAGCGGAAGACATGAGAGGAGGATTCACTCTTTCCTCACTGACGAAACGGTGCAGGTGCTCATCCAGGCCCTGGTCATCTCTCGCCTGGACTACTGCAACTCCCTCCTTGCTGGGGCACCGTCGTCAGCCATTAAACCCCTGGCACTTGTCCAGAAAGCTGCTGCTCGCCTGGTGTTCAACCATCCCAAGTTCTCCCACACAACTTCCCTTCACCGTTTTCTACACTGGCTCCCTGTAGCAGCTCGCATCCAAAAATCTGGTACTAGCCCACAGGGCAATGAAAGGAACAGCTCCCTGCTACCTCCAGGCCATGGTCAAACCCTACACCCCCCCGACCACTGCGCTCTGCTACCTCGGGGCGACTGGCCCACTGACGTCAGGACAGCAGAGTCGCTGCCCATCTATATGATAGGGCTATTTTTGCACTTTGCCTTCAGCACTAAATTATGCTCTTAATCACTTGTTTTAGAAAGGACATGCACTTGTGAGTTCTGGCAAGTAGTAGGACTTTTACTATGTTAAATGCCATTGTTGTGAGTCGCTTTGAATAAAAGCATCAGCTAAATGACTGTAATGTAATGTATCTATCTAGGAAGGAAGGATATCATTATGATATCCTCATATCGTTTCCGGGGATTAGGCAATGCAGTTATTTGAGGAAAGATGAGGGAGAGAAAAATAAATTATATTTAAATATATATATATATACACATACAGTACATACTGTATTCACCAACACTTATTTCTGCATTTCTGGCATTTCTGGAGCCACACACTTCCTGCTGACTCTGTTTCCTGGTGTGTCTTTATACTCTCATGGGCGGCCGATGTTCTGGCCGTCAGCGGCCCCGCTGACGCCTGGTCGGGCGGCCATCTTCCACCGGTGTGCGAGCCGGGCCCCGCTAGTCACTGGCTAGGGAGAGGAGTGAACCAGTCTTCAAGAGCTCTCTCAATGCTGTATGAGATTCTCCTTCCCATGGTCTATTCCTGGGGGGGGGGTGCTTTGGAGGGGGTTTGGAATGGGGGGATTGGAGCCCCTGCGTAATAGAAGAGTTTCTAAAAGAGGTAGATGAATGGAGGAGGGAGACAGGACATGGCTGCAGAGAGGGAAGTGCAGATGGGTAGATGGCTCGGCTTCCAAAAGGTCTTTCCGTCTTTCTCTCCCCCCTCTTACCCTATCTTCTCTCCTCCGCTCCCTCAGTCCATCTCAGGGTTATTAAACTGGAGGGACACCAGTGTGTGTGACTCATCCAGGTGTGATGGAAAACTGACACAAACACACGCACACACGTAAACACACACACACTGCTTCCACAGAGCAGCAGCAGGAGGAGGTTGTGTATGGGTCCCTGAAGAGAAACCCATTACTGTTCAAGAAAGGGGATTGTTCAGAAGTGTGTGTGCGTGTGTGCGCGTGCGTGCATGCATGCACGTATGTGTGTCTGTTTTTGTGTGCGTGTGTGTGTGCGCGTGTTTTTGTGTGTGTGTTTTTGTGTGTGATTGTTTCTTTTACACTGAAAATTGAGGCATATTTAGCACATTAAAACACTTCCTTTTGAAGGGAGATGTGAACGTCAAAGAGAGAGCACCATCGCCTAGGGGAACAACCAGCCGCAGTCCTTCATCAGTCTCTGACTTCAAAGTGATGAAGAGGAGTTCTCATCTTCCTCAAACAGACGATGAACCCCCCCAAAAAGAGATATGCCATCCTCCCTTTTATCTGGGGGCTGAAAAGGCGGCTGTATGTGGATTGTAGCACATTCTTTGTTTTTGGACAACACACAACTCACACACACTCACACACACTCACACGTACACAAACACTTCACTCAGGTGAGCCATAATCACTGCTAAGCTACCTTTTATCAGAAGTAATGAGCTCAGGGCCCCCGATTAGCGCCTCGAGTCCCCACGTTACCATGGCAACGCGGTCCACCCGCCAATCGGAGGGAGAGGCAGAGAGGGGCAGGCGGGGACTGACGAGAGTGAAGGAAAGGAGAGAGAGAGAGGGGAGAAAGAGAGAGAGAGAGGGCAATCTCTGTCTCCATCCTCAAGTTTGAATTCCTCAGGAGAGAACAGAAAGTAAGGAGTCACACAGGGCCCCGACGCGTCTCTCTCCATCTCCGTCACGTCGTTCACACAGAGGACCCACGCTCACAGAGCGCGTAGAACGCCCCGGTCACTCCCTCTCATCACAACGCCGCAGACGTTTGTGGAGCGTTCGACGAGACAGAGGGAGCGGTAGATTAGGTCAGATCGCAGCGCCGAGAGCAGGTTATTGATATGCCGCGCCCGGCGTCGGGCTTCCCGGCAGAGCAAATCAAATTAACTTTATTTGTATAGCGCATTTTATACATAGGCAACACAATGCGCGTTACAGAAAGCCATGGGGGGATGGGCATAAGCAATGGGGGGATGGGCATAAGTCCCACCCCTACATATTCCAGAGGGAAGCAAAAAACAGTTTCACCCGGGGGCCTTCCCTCAACGAGACGATCGAACAAGCTGGGGGGTGGGCTTCTCCGGGACCAGCGACAGCGTGGCCTGCAGGAGACAGGGGGTGTCCACAGGCACATGAGAGACACTAGGGCGGAGGGCGGAGGACAGGGTTAGTGGCTGTACTGGACATCCACAACAGACACGGGGGTATGTACAGTATCGGACTCAGGGTGGTCTGCGGGTGACAGTGGGGCGTAGGAGGGAGAAAGAGGCACTAGGGAGAGGAGAGGCAGAAAGGGCTTAGTAGCACACATAGCCACAAAAGCAACAAATATTAAAACGGAACGTTCCAGTTGCAGGGCAACCAGCATCTGTATACACATCTAAATATACTGTGGCAACCCAGAGCGCGCACAGGCAAACAGAGACACCTTGTGGAGAAACGAGGAGGCCATACAGGAGGTTCACCCAACGGGCGGTTTAATGAAACTTAATAAAGGGTCCAACAGAAATGTCCCCTGTAAAATTGACGGGCAAAAAAAATTTAAACGAGGGCCCGCTCCTCCTGGAGTCGGGGCAAACAAAAAGGTTCCAGGCCAAGAGAAGCCGGCTGTCTGGGGATTTCCCTGGTGGGCTCTGGTCACTGCAGAGGGCTGTTGGGGGCGTTTCCCTGGTGGGCTCTGGTCACTGCAGAGGGCTCTCTGGGGCGTTTCCCTGGTGGGCTCTGGTCACTGCAGAGGGCTGTTGGGGGCGTTTCCCTGGTGGGCTCTGGTCACTGCAGAGGGCTCTCTGGGGCGTTTCCCTGGTGGGCTCTGGTCACTGCAGAGGGCTGTCTGGGGCGTTTCCCTGGTGGGCTCTGGTCACTGCAGAGGGCTCTCTGGGGGCTCCGGTCAGCTCTACGGCCGGGGGAGAGATGGGTTAGTTGTCGACAACTACACAGTGGAGAACACGGCACTCACACACTGTGTGAGTAGCTGAGCGTAGTTCACACGGCCGTGAAATGTGACCCAAATCCGATCTTTTTGCCTACATGCGACTCAGGTCAGATTTTTTCATGACCGTCTGAACAGTGCAAGTCACATGAAATCTGAGTTTTTTTTTATCCAACCTGGGTCGCTTTCAGAGGTGGTATTATATCGGATACGTGTCTGATGTTTTGCAACACGCCCGCCGTCTGAACAGTCATGTCGCGTTTAACGCTACTTTTACGTCTCTAGAGCGGTGACTTGCAAATTTGTGAAGCGTTCCACTGTGGTGTGCTTGTGCGACACTGCACGTCACAAGACGATCCACATCCTTCTTCTCGTTATCATTTGCTCATGCCTTCGCCGGCCTCCACTGCACAAATAGCCTACTTGAAAATCAACCCGTAAAGGCTAACTTCAGTTGTGGTTGTAACGTTATCATGGATGTATTAATAGAACTCAATTTACTTCCGTAAACAGTGCGCTGTTCGTAACGTCCTGACGTCTTTGTTATTGTTCTTCTGCGCATGCGGGTCTGTTCAGGGCCGTGGGCTGTTCACACGGCAGTCAAATATATGTCAAATATAGGTTACATTTAAAAAGTCATGTGAACAGCTAAACAAAAAAATCGGATTTGTGTAAAAAATCGGAATTGAGCATTAAGACCTGCCGTGTGAACTAAGCCTCTGAGTGCTGACCGTTCTTTAAAACCACTCAACGGTCTGCTCTAACCGAGCGGCGAGATGCTAGGAGGCAAGAACTTTTCACCTGTTGTCAATCATGTGTGATTAGCGAGCAGCGTCCCAACGGTACCCAAGCCAAAACGCGCCCCTTGTTTTTTTGGGGGGCTCAGGTGATGATGATGATGACGTGGTGTTTGGCTCAAACAGATCATAGTTCAAAACTGCTCACATGTGCTCTGAGCAGATCAGTCTGAGCGTAACTGAGCAACCCGTTAAGTGAATTCTGATCGCTGATTGAGCGCTCAGCTACTTAACGCACCCTGTCTGTCTACCTGCTGCTGTTCTCTCAAGCACCTCTCCTGCGGAGCCTTTTGTCCTCCCACTGCAGGGTTGACGCGAGGCACCTGCCGCCAGGCTGATTGCAGGCTTCGTGGGGCTGATTGCATGATTTGGTGCAGCTGAGCGGCCGTAGCCTGTAGTATCTCCCTCTCACCACCTGGCCCTCTGGGGCCTCCGGCCGCTGTCCAGGGTGCTGAGGTGGAGCCGCCCATCGCTGTCCAGGGTGCTGAGGTGGAGCCGCCCATCGCTGTCCAGGGTGCTGAGGTGGAGCCGCCCATCGCTGTCCAGGGTGCTGAGGTGGAGCCGCCCATCGCTGTCCAGGGTGCTGAGGTGGAGCCGCCCATCGCTGTCCAGGGTGCTGAGGTGGGGCCGCCCGTCACTGTCCAGGGTGCCTGGGAGCCGTGCACTCCTGGAGCTGGCCGGTCAGGACAGGACATAATAGGATATACACTAATGTGTACAGAGGATTCACAAGCAGGCTGGAGGCTGCCTTTCTGTGTCTCCAAGTCCAGGCTAGCGATTGTAGGCTAGACTGAAAATGTATGTTTTGAGATCTCCCTTAAAGATTGTTTCATTTGTTTCAGCCCTTCTTAGGTACTCTGGCAAGGTGTTCCAGAGATTGGGGGTATAGAAACTGAAAGCTGCCTCTCCATGTCTCTTGGTCCTGGCTTTTGGAACTGTTCAGTACCTGAGGACCTGAGTGGTCTGTCGGGCATGTACCTGACAAGCATGTCTGAAATGTATTCAGGTGCACGACTGGAGCGATTTATAGACTAATAAAAGTATTTTGAAGTCTATTCTAGAACAGGTAACCATTGTAGTGATTTTAAGACTGGTGTGATGTGTGCCCTCTGTCTAGTCTTAGTGAGGACTCGTGCTGCAGCATTCTGTATCAATTGTAGTTAAGAGATTGCTTTCTTTGGTAGGCATTGCAGTAGTCCTGCCTGCTTGTGATGAAAGCAGGCATTAGTCTTTCAGTGTCAGCCTGAGAAAGAAACGGTTGCACCTTGGCGATGTTTAAGTGGTAAAAAGATGTCTTGGTAATATTCTTGATGTGGGTTTCGAAATTAAGATCTGAGTCAAGTATGACACCTAGGTTTTTAGCCTTGCATTTGGTGTCAGTTGCCAATGTTTTTAAATATGCAGATAGTTTCTCTCTTTCAGCTTTTTCACCAATGATCAGTACTTTTTTGTCTTGGTTAAGCTGGAGGAAATTATGTGACCTCCATACATTTATTTATATCCTTAATATACTTAACAAGGCAGTCAATCGAGCTGTAATTACTGGGTGTTACAGAAATATAGAGTTGGGTATCATCTGCAACTATGGTAGCTAATGATGTTCCTCCTGATGACACTGCCAAGGGGCAGCATGTACAGGCTGAAGAGTAGAGGTCCTAGGATGGATCCTTGAGGCACCCCACAGGTCATAGGAATCTTTTTCTGATTTTCTCATATGTCCATTACATGGAAGAAGAGGTTCAGTGAGCAAGACGCATGGCCTTTCCTGGGTGATATTCTTCCTAATATTCATCATCTTATGTATGAAGTAAGCTGCAAATTCCTCACATTTGGAGGTAGAGAGCAGGTTACCCGGTGTTTTCACGGCAGGGTTTATAAGGCTATCAATCGTTGAGTAGAGCACTTGAATTATTTTGGTTGATAGATTGCATTTTGAGAAGTGGGTTTTCCATGCATTTCTTATTGCCTTATTAAAGGCAGAAAGATGTTCTTTGAGAATATCATGGTGGACCTGCAGCTTGGTCTTTCTCCATATACGCTCAGATCTTCTGCAGGTTGTCTTTAGTTGATTAATTTCCTCATTCCTCCATGGAGCTTTATGTTTGGCTGTAACCCTTTTCAGTGTAATAGGTGCTGCAGAATCCAAGGCTGCCCTTACTTTGGTGTTAAAGGTGGTTGCTAAATCTTCAATATTACGTGACGGCCCTGGAGTTGCCCATTGAAATAGCTTCCGGAGAGAAGCTCCGGAGACTGGCTTGCCTGACTGCTAGGCCTGCATGGCTATATTCACTGGAACGGATATCAGGTTTTTCACATTAGATCCACCTGACTTTTTCCTTATGGTAATAGGGGTGCGTGGGGGAGAATTCGCTGAATGTCATATTCAGGTGGCCAAAGTTAGTTTATAGAAATATAAACGTCGCTATGCCAGGTCTCTGGGGGGCAGGGAAGCCAGGTCTTTGGTGATGGAGCGCTGGTGAGATGGAGCTGGTGTAGCCCGAACGGTGGGTACAGGAGGTTTATGTTGAGCAGTAGGGTGGTTGAGACGGGTTGGACTCACCCCGTATCAGATCCCGGGCGAAGGTGGTGAAGTTATCTGCAAAAGGGATGTTCATGCGGCAGCAGCATCCCTTTAGCCAGATGTGGAGCAGCCGTTGCTAGCCGCAGCAATGTAGCTGTAGCCTATTTCTCTTGTCGTTCCTGAGTCCAGTCCGATCAAGACTCGGGGCTCGAGATCCAAACGTCAGATCCAAACGTCCACCAATGCTAGTGCGCCATTTTGATCGCGGAGATATGTTATACAAGTGGATAAAACTGGAATAAAACAATAAACTTTGGGAGAGCTAGCGAGTGCAGCAAACACAGACTACTTCCTACTTCCTGACAAGGAGGATCTGAGATCTGACCGGACTGATTCGACTTTTACCTCACAGTCACGCTCAAGGTCAGTCTGAGTTCAGAGAGCGATATTTATTAGCCGGGGGCGAGGATTCCGTCGTGGGCGCCCATCCCGGCAGACGGCTGCAACGGGAGCCTGTTCGTACTGAATAATGAAACGAAACTAGTTGGAAATTCAGTCTGAATGTCAGGCTGGAGATTTATGGAAAACGTGCATGTGAGAGTGCACTTGTATGCCAGCACATCGTGTGCCAGCGGGACCACGCCATCCACGTCCAGTGCAATCTGAGACTCCCGTCTATCCTGTCAGCGCAGGTCAGGTGTAAAAAAAACATGAACCCCCGGCTAATGTTAGCGGGCGTTTCTGCAAGGCGATGCCGCCGGCCGCCTCCTCCGAGGTCCCCGGCCGCGTGGACGCACACGTGGCGATGACCTCTCGTGCTGCCTGTGAGGGCCGCCGGACAGGTGTCTGATGCTCATGTAGATGCCGCACACACACGCACACACACACACCACCTACGCACATACACACAAACATATATTCCACTTACGCACACACAATGCCTACACACACACACACTGCCTACGCACACACACACTACCTACGCGCACACACACGCACATTGCATCACACCCACTGTGGTACTGTATGATACTGAGTAAGTACAGTAGAGGGTGTTTTTTATGTGTTGGGACTGTAGATTGTACATAGTTGTGTAAGGCCTTCACTGACCGACAAAAGGAATGAGAAATGTGTGTGTGTGTGTGTGTGTGCGTGCGTGTTGAGTAGGTGTGTGTGTGTGTGTTTGTGTGTGTGTGTGTGTGTGTGTGTGTGTGTGAGTGTGTGTGTGTGTGTGTTCAAGCCAGCTCCAGAGAGCAGGTTAGTGTGTGTGAGCGAGAGAGCGAGCGTGTGTGTCCTATTAAACGGCTCTTTGCTGCTCTGGCTCTGTGACGACGCTGCAGTCTTACTGGATAACGATGAGCTCCTCCCCCCTGTGTAAAGTAGCCATTCAAACCCTGACGCTTATTCTGCTACCGATAAACACCAGGGGGATGAGCATCACGCACACACACACACGCACGCGCACACAGACACACACGCAAGCACAGAAGCATACACACAAACACGTGTAGAAACGACAAATTCACAAACACACACACACACACACAAGCACATATTGTACACACTAAGGGGCAGATGTACTAAAATGTTAGCGCCCATTTTTGTCGTTTTTGCCGTCGCAACGTGCGCCTGACATCATGGCATGGTGTTTACACACAGGCCGCACATGGGTGACACCGCATTCTGCCTGGCGCAGGCCACAGAGGGGCAAGTTGCGCTTTCCCTCTCATGCACATGCATTCATGGGAGGGTCGACGGACGTGCACAAAACGGGGAGGAGATGCATGAAAATTGTGTGGTGAAGTGCACGTCTGTTTTGCGGCAAAATTTCTCCACCTTTTGAAAAGCAGGTGTGATCCAGTTGCGCATCACCCACCAGTCTACACATAACCATATCCCCTGTTCATTATGAACATAGTTTTATGAACTGCATACATGGGGGAGCAATTATTATTCAGTATTTTTGATCGATATTCATGCAACACTGACATTTACGAGGTTGCATAGCCTGCTAATCAAATTGGTCTCAGATAGATTTAATGTCGATGTATTAAGGCCTGAAATTATTCAAATGCAGTGAATTACGATTATAACGTGGACTGGTGCATTCACAATGCAGACATTCACTGATTACAATTGGCACCATTCAGGGCTGCAGGGTTTTGTTATTAAACAATTGACTTTAGAAAATGAATATATGCCGGGGATAGCCTACAGTGCACTTGCAAATAAGATACACGATCTTTGCGTTACACCATCAACAGCAATGACCAGTCTAAAGATACCACATCAAGCAGTAAATTACACAATCAATAACACTGCATACTGCAAGTCGATATGTTTTCCCCCTGCACATTACGTATTACGCTTTGAGGGTGGTGATATGCGCTGATAGCGCACCGATGGCGCAGGCTTTGTACATCCAACGCAAACTGAAGACGCATCGCGCGCGCTTTCTGCAGACTGTTAGTACATCTGCCCCAAAGACAGAAACACAATACATACACTGGCCCTTTGGAAGAGACATGCTCGGCTCGCTGGCCTTCGAATCTCCCAGCAGACTGAGATGCATTCAGAGCCAGCTAGCAACACACTTCATCTCAATCCAATATGGGCGCGTGTGCGAGTGTGTGCGTGCGCCAGCGAGCATCCATGTTGTTTCAACATTTAACGATCATTGGACCATAAAATACAGCTTGGGGAGTTATCAGGCCCAAAGATCTACTCTGCCTGTAACACGATCACTGCAAGTGTGTGTGTGTGTGTGTGTGTGTGTGTGTGTGTGTGTGTGTGTGTGTGTGTGTGTGTGTGTGTGTGTGTGTGTGTGTGTGTGTGTGTGTGTGTGTTCGTATTTAGTTCGTATTATCTCCAGAAGTCCTTGCTCACTGTGTGTTGCCCTATAGAAGATTGAAAAACAAGAGACTGTAGTTATAGAATTCAATTTCTGCCCATTTCGCCTAAAAAAAGAATGTTTCAACTACAAATGAGAAGGTTAGAGTGAAATTGGGTTTTATGATTGGGATTTATTACACACACACACTCAAACACACACTAACCTTGGTAAAAAAAAAAAAGCGCAAGTAAGTACCTTTACACACACACACACACACACACACACACACACACACACACACTCTAAACACTCAATTCCAGCTCGGTTTTCTGTTTTGAAGTTCTCTTCTCAGACACGGTTTGATGGTTTGTTTTAAAAAAAAGACCATTCGCCAATTCAGTAGGCGGGCTCATACTCGTTTTCCCAGAACTAAGCGACGTTTGCGTCGACTCGAGCACAGCGAGGTTTCGCATCCTCCCTTGTGTGCGACGATGATGTCAGCGCCGCTGAGGGCCGAAACCGCAAGCTCCCCTCGTGAAGGAACAGCCGTCGCACGCGCTCATGCGGAGGTTGATGTCATATATACGCCCCCCCCCCTCCTCGTTACACCGCAGTAAAAAGGTGTCGAATGCTTAAAACGTGGCGGTGGGTTTTTAGAACCCTCAGAACATTCTAGATCGATACTCTCCGAGGCAGAGAGAAGAGGTAAAGGGGGGAGTTGGGGGGGGCGGTGTGTGCCAAGCCTTAAGGAGGGAGGTAGAGAGAATTCCGGGCCTGCCTGCTGCCACCGCTGCGCGTGTCTGTGCGTGCGCGTGTGTGTGTGCATGTACGTGTGTCTGCGTGTGTGTGTGTGTGTGTGTCTTTATGCATGAAGCCAAGCGTGCGTGTGTGTGTGTGTGCGAGAGCGGTCAGTGGGAGAGAGGTATACACGCGTGCCCGCAGGGTGATTAGGCGCTGTCCTGAGCAGGGGTGTCGTTTACTCACACAAAGGGCCTTGAAGTGGCCCTGGCCAGGAGATACTCGCTCACGCCGGTCTCTCATGCCCCAGGTAGAGTTACCCCCTGCAGGTGTGAAACATACCCACGCCTGCAGGCAAGGGAACACGTACACATCCGAACCCCACAACACGCACGCACACACACACACACACACACAGATACTGAACACACACTCACTCACTCACTCACTCACTCACTCACACGAGTGTACATATCAGGCCGTCTCTGGGGCTGCACTGTGTACATGTTTGGCACGTCATGCACATGAGCGAACGCACAATGGCCACACACACACACCTCACTTACACACACACATCTCACTTACACACATATTCATTTGTCAGTGACTTTTGCCAACGTCTGCCTCTGCCTGGGGCAGTCGCCTGGGGCAGTCGCCTGGGGCAGTCGCCTGGGGCAGTCGCCTGGGGCAGTCGCCTGGGGCAGTCGCCTGGGGCAGTCGCCTGGGGCAGTCGCCTGGGGCAGGCTTGGCACAGTCATTTCTGAGCATGTGGAGGCAGAATTTGGCATTAGCGCAAGTTGTGTGTGTGTGTGTGTGTGTTTATGTTTGCTGGCACTGACTTTGCTGGTGTGGTGAGCGATTGTGTTGTGATTGCCCGCCAGCAGCCTGTGTGTGTGTGTGTGTGGGGGGGGGGGATATTTACATTTTGTTAGCATTCCCACCCATCACACAAACACACACACACTCAAAGCACTACAAAAACCTACAGAGAGAGAGAGCGGAAGACAGAGAGAGAGATTAGCTCCATCTGCATGTGCTCTGAGGATTGAATGTGTTCTCTTTTTGTGTGCTTTATTTCATTTCTCTGATTTGTCTCGTTTTCATACACACACACACACACGCACACACACACACACACACACACACAAATACACACAGCGAGAGCCTCTGGGCTGGTAATTAATGTAGCCAGTCTGTGCTTCTGGTTAGAGAGAGGAGAGCAGGCCAACAAGCAAAGTAGAGAAACACCTCTAGGCCTTACAACACATTAACACCACAGACACACACACACACACACACACACACACACACACACACCCATACACAACACCACACACACACACACACACACACACACCCATACACAACAACAACAACAACAACAACACATTAACACCACAGACACATACACACACACACACACACACACACCCATACACAACAACAACAACAACACATTAACACTGCACACATACGCACACACACACACACACACACACCACTACACATTAACACTACACACGCGCACACACACACACACACACACACACGACAACAACAACACATTAACACTACACACATGCACACACACACCAATACACAACAACACATTAACACTACACATATATGCACACATACACACAACACATTAACACTACACACACACACACACACACACACACACAATAACAACAACGCATTTACACTACACAGATACGCACGCACACACACACACACACTCACCACTACACAGCAATGCATTAACACCACACACACACTCACCACTATACAGTAACGCATGAACACCACATACACACAAACACACACACACTCACACACTCACCACTATACAGCAACACATTAACACTACACACACACACACACGCACACACACAACACAACACAACTCCTTTTCAACACTTACTGTAAACATGTTTTCTCCGAGCACCGGCATAGCAGAGACCTATGTTGCACAAATGCAAGTTTCAGCTTATTCATCTGGCGTTTGAAAAGGACCTACAAGTTCAAGGACATTTTGGTGCGGCACGTAGCTCGGGAGGTAGAGTACCTAGCACTGTCGGCTCACAGTAAGAAGGTCTTTGGCCTTTCTGTGCAGAGTTTGCATGTTCTCCCCGTGTTCTCCCCGTGTTTCCTCCCAAAGAACCCAATACGAAAAACATGCAGAAGAACAGACGTTTTTCAGTCCGGTCCGTGACCAAGATCTGGACTGAACACTTGGACTTGGTCCTCGGGTGCCATGAACGATGGCCGCCCCTGGAGGACGACATCTCGGGGCGGGAGAAACGCAGGGAATAATTTCCACCGGCGACCACCGAAGACACGTGTGTGTGTCACGTGTGGCCAAATAAAGACCCTTCGAGGTCCAGAAATGTTAAAAATTAGAAGATTCAACACTGACAAACGCCGCCTTCTTCTTACTGTAACTAAGCCAAGGAGAAATCGAGAGGGCGCATTCAGAGTTAGTTCAGTGTGTCAACACCCGCCGACGTGCTGTGATCTATTTGCGTCTGCATCCGCCATACTGCTTTTTCAATTGGAGCGATGTGGGCTGCTTGCACGGGTATATTATATTTCATGTGTTTCTAGTGCATGTTGAGCGGTGAGGACTGATGTGCCATCCGGCTGGTTGTATTTGCTGTTGATGGATGATTTCATTTAAAGATCACATCGTCACTCTGTATCTTATTTGCAAGTGCATTGTTGGCGTACCACTGCCAGCCTACCC
The DNA here is from genome assembly GCF_949987555.1 of Borostomias antarcticus. NCBI lineage: Eukaryota > Metazoa > Chordata > Actinopteri > Stomiiformes > Stomiidae > Borostomias > Borostomias antarcticus. Next base: position 5,969,707 of record NC_140246.1, read on the forward strand.
ATTTTAGTCATGCAGCTCTCCCTGGCATGCGTCTATTGATTTTCTAAAGCCATTTGTTGACAAGGTCTTGTAAGTGCACCTGATTGGTGCCAAGTATTGTCAAGTCAGTGAATGTCTGCGTTTGTAATCTCGGCTCTCAGCATTATAATGTAACTTGCATTCAAATCATTTTAGGCCTACATCAGGCTGACAAGGCCTTGTCAATGCGCCCGATTATTATCTGATCACTAGTCAGTGAATGACTGCATTGCACCAACTTTTCCTTTCCACGTTGTCATGTAATGTGCAGTGTTTCCTGTGGAACTGATCTCTTGGTGTGGTGGTGTGTGAAAAAAAGAGTCTGATTTCGAAACCAAAGCAGGGGATCGGAGACCGCCCTTCTTCCTCCCTTGTTCGTCTCTCCTGGCCCCTTCCTATAAGTAGGCCTATAAAGATGGCCTAACTTATCTCTTAAGGCTGGTAAAGTCCTAGAGCTTAAAATGTAATTAATTACATGTAACTGGGCGGGATAAAACAGTAACCACACAGGCACTTAATAAATCATATGGTTTATAGACATATTTTAATCAGATGTATTGTAGGTCACCATTATAACAGCAGCTGTTATAATGGTAACAGCTGCTATTTTCTGTTATTTTGATTGGCACTTTTTAGGTGGCTGGAGGAACATTAACGCAAGCTAGTGTTAGTTCAGCCAGCCAAAAAGACCGTCGCACAATCCATCAGGCAGCGCTGCACCTGACTGACTCGCACGGAAGTTGCAGAACCTACTCGCGCTTGTGGTGTATGTCTCCTTGACAACGCCCGCTTGAAGGGCTGGCTGACAGACAGACAGCAGCACATAGCTCAGATGAGCAGCTCCGCTTCGTCTCAAACTGGATTTTCAGATAACGTTACGTAACGTTAGCAACACAAGGCCAATTTATCATATTCATTTTTTACTTGTCTGATCAGACAACTGCATGAGGCATTCCTCTTGGCCGAACAGAGTTTACTGGTCCCTGGGAAGCTGGCAAAACTGTTAGCCTACTACAGGTAGCTTGCCTTGTTCCTTATCCCCCGGTGTGAATCATGGCTAGCCGGCAATAACCTAGCCTACCTGACTGGTCTCATCATTCTCCTCTCTCTTCCTCTTCAATAACCTAGCCTACCTGACTGGTCTCATCATTCTCCTCTCTCTTCCTCTTCAAAAATCGTCGTATGACCATCTGGAAAATTGTATTGATATATTAGGTTATAGGATCCAGTTGTCATCAGGGAATTATAAAACCAAAGGCTTTACCAACGTGCTTGAGATGGGCAGGAGCTGTCGGCACGTCTAACTGTAGCTATAACGGCACTTAGATTACTAACATAAATGTATTTTAGACAGTAGGCTAGGCATTTTGAGGAGTAGGCCTAGGTGCCAGCACCAGTGTTTGGCCCAATCCTATCTTTCGTTGTAACCTCATGCCGCTCACTGAAGAAAAAATCCCTTCACGCGCCGAGTCTTCCGATCACCTCAGCAAGGAGCGGCACAGAGCGCGCGGCCTAGGCTCTTTATTGAAAATAAATAGTCCTAATGTGGGAGAGACAGTGGTTTTGAAAGCGCATTTAGGCAGAAATATTTAGAAAGTTTTATTTATATATAGCCTAATTTGTATTATTGTTTTTTGTATCAAATGTTTGGTGTGGCGGCAAGGATCTTGCAGTGGCGGTGCGCCACGGCAAAACCTTACCAGCGGAAACGCTGATGTGCTGCATTCTAATTATTTCAGGCTTAGACTACATCAGTACATTAGATCTATCTGAGGCCAATCTGTTGTTATTATTTGTATTAATCATCTCATATTAATCATCTCATTATGTTGATTAAAGTGATCATTTCAGATCCTGTTTGAATAAGTGCTGTATGAGAAACAGAAGCTGAACGCTGGTTGACCTGGGTTGTAACGCTGAACACCTGGAGATGAGTTCATCCAGGAAAAAGGGCCGTGTGGGGGAGTTGAGAAGCTTGAAATGATCAGAAAAACCGACCAAGGTTAGGACGGCAGGCTGTTAAAAGAGAAAGACGAGAGAGATGGCGTAAACAAACTATCATGAAAGTAAGGAAAGTGGATGAGCAGACTATCATAATGACGTGAGGAAAGTTGAGGACTTTGATATGAACACGCTGTCATTAGGTAAGGATGGTTAAAGCACATGATGTCATTAAATGGGGAGAATTCAGAGCTATGATTGTAAAACTGGAACTAGAAAACTACACTACACACTAACACTACAGACACACAACAACAACAACAACAACACATTAACACTTGACTACACACAAACACAACAACACATTAACACTCAACTACACACACAACACTACACACACAACACACCACACTAACACTCAACTACACACACAACAACACATTGACACACATGTACACACAAACACACACACACACCACTAGGTCCTACAAAACAAACACTCAACTACAGATACGCACACTGAACACAACAACACTTTAACAAACAACTACACCTACACACCACTAGACCCTGCAACACAATAACACTAAACTACAGACACTCACAACACAGCAACATATTAACACACAACTACACACACACACACACACACACACACACACACCACTAGGCCCTACACAGCACATTAACACTTAACTAACAACATATGAGTACACAACTACACACACAAACACACACAAAACATTACACATTCACACCAAACTACAGACACACCACACAAAGCTATTCAATATAGCGCAAATGCAATTTTAAAGACGCCACACCAACACATGACAGCCACAGCGTGCTACGTGACACCTAGGCAGCCACCTAGGTCCGTATGACGGGCGGTCACGACACCAGAAGTTAACCCCAAACGCGGCGAGATTGGAACAGCGCCACGTTGCAAAAAAACGGCAAAGAGCAGAGATCCGCATCGGTGCACCGCGACAAAGATGAAGACAAACATAATAATCTCCCCGTAGCAAAACAAGTCGTTTATCAAAATATGATACTGTCATCCCAAAAAAACTAATTACAATCGGAGTCAACAGGAAACACAGAAGGGATGCATTACTCTTAAATTTTACAGCACGAGTCAACAGAGCAGGACCGAAATAATACACACAGTATGTACCACAATCCAAAAATACCTCTCTTTCTCTGACTTACTGTGGCGCAATGATATAACTGATCTACAGGGAATGGCCACTGATAAGCATGCATTTTAATACCAATTCCAGGACTGCTTGCCGTAGCTCTGTTTCTCAATAGCCAGCTATTTCTGTCTGCAGTACTGTTAACACTTTCTATAAACCCTCATCACTGTACATTACATTACAGTAATGTCATCATTTAGCTGACGCTTTTATCCAAAGCGACTTAGAATAAATGAAGTCTCTGACGCAACTTCAGGCGAGGCACGGACGTCAATGCCGGGCTAATCGGCAAAGGCTAATCAGTCACACCCCGTAATGACACAACCTACCAGCTGACTGTCAGCTGTCATAGCATTGGTCCAGCACACTAGAGTGCATGTATTTAAGCTGTCAAAACATGTCATTGTTCGCTCTTGCAATTACTGCTGATCGCTTGCTATCTGCGTGCTCGCTCGACCTCCTCCCCTGCTCCGCCTGTGTTCTGTCGATGTTGTCTCTGTTGTCATCGTTGCTCTCTGTTGCTTTCTTCTGGTATTCCACTATGCGTCGGCTAGTGGAAGCCGGGGAACTTTACTTGCTTAGTCTCTGTGGCTCTCCGTGGTGATCGTGGGTTGAAACATCTCCGAAGGGCCATCCGTCGGTCCCTCCGGTCACCACGGAGGCAGAGGCTTTAGGCTGTACTCCTTCGGAACTCCACGAAGCGTCGGCCCGTGGAGGCCAGGGACTATAATGTACAGCAGTCCCCCTGTGGCTCTCTTTGACGGTCTTAGTGGGCTGAGTTACCTCTGAGCGACTTCCCGATCGCGGCCCACTCTGATCGTCATAGAGGCAGGGGGCTAAATCGATGCCGTTCCCTCTTCCGGCACTCTGGGCCAAGCTGGCCCAGAGGGGGGGAACATCTAGATTTCGCCTCCCCCTACTATCGCGCTTTTCACATGCTGTGGAAGGCAGGCCCCCCCCGAACAGAGCACACCGCCAAAATGTCATATGCTGTATTTGCTGCATGCAAAATAAATGGGTCAATTTTGACTGAAGTGATCTCGACTGAATTGCATTTAATGTAGGAAAAGCCAATGTAGGAAAAGCCAATGTACTACTACTTGCCAGAACTCACAAGTGCATCTGCTTTTTAAAACAAGTGACTAAGAGCATAATCTGGTGCTGAAGGCAAAGTGCAAGAATAGCAATCTAAAAATATAATAGTTGCTTAAGAGGTGGTAGTACTTCTTGAAGAGATGAGCTTTGAGCTTGCGGTGAAAATGGACAGTTGCTCTGCTGTCCTGACGTCAGTGGGCAGTTCATTCCACCACTGCGGGGCCCGTGTAGAATAGAGCGAGTGAGCGAACGAACGAACGAACGAACACTACCATAGAGCAGCATTTGTTTATTTGACACCACTACAGGTGAGTCAGTGAAATTACTGGTCTATGTTTGAGAATACAAAGCACCGTATATACTGTACAGTCGGTGATGTAGGTGAGTTTGACACGGGTTTGACACTGTATGTATGAGTGGGCCATAGACGGACGTACTGTAACGATGCCACGACGGCGATCGCTGATGACCTCATGCTCATCCAACCCCTAAAGGGAGATTTTTCTCCTTCCTCCATCCAATTCTTTATTAGCTTTATGATGAACTGAATGATTAATTGGATATACATGATTGCAGCTGAAATATTAATCATCTATTAAATAAAATATGAAGCACTCTGAAATTAAGAAACAGATTTACAGTATCTACTAATCAAAGCTACTGTAGGGTGGTGTTGTAATTGGGTAGAGTACTGGGGGTGTCATCCAATTCTTTTGGGTAATCTTCGATCGAGCAGACAATTGTTGCCTGTGAAATATTTAGTCTCTAAGACTCTTAGACCAATACTCCCTTCATTAGTTCCACATTACGCCTCTCAACAGGCCAGAAGAAATACTGTCACACGTTATCATTAGGACAAGTACAGACCTACACTACCTGAAATGGGCATCCAGAGGTTTGTAGCAGATTTTCTATTTTATAAACTATTTAAAATGCCGTATTATCAATTAGAAATATTTAAATTATAATTCTGTGTTAATTGTGCTTCTCATTAGAAAGTGAACAACGTTTGATCAAAAAGCATTCATTTGGCCAGGTCATTAATTTGCTAGTTGTGCCGGAATGATTCAAGTCAGTATTTTCATTTTCTCCCTTTTGTGGATAATGTGTCACAGGCCAAACGTTTGATCAAGCGTTGCCTGAGGTCATGGGTTGTGATTAACGGGACGTACCTGCGTCTTTCCCCGGCCTGTGAACCGTTCCCCGCGTCGCCGGCGAGCAGCTCCAGACACTCGATCACAGCAGCGCGTCAGAGATCACTTCCTGTCTGCGACGTTCCGCAGCAGGGAGCTGCTGCTGGGCTTAGCTGGTGATGTCATCTGGGCCGAACCATGTACGTCAGTGCCGGGAGACGGGGGGGTAGGTGGGGGGGGGGGGGGGGATGACGGATGGCCCACTCCATTACGTGGTCAAAAGAGGAGTGGTCATCAACAGAAAAAAAACACACAAAAGCAACTTTGCCGAATAAACACTATAAAACACTGACCGTCTACCATTGGCTACTGCAGCACGTATATAAGCTCCCAAGCAAATTGTTTTTTTTTAGCAACAATTGAGATTAAAAGATGTTATCGGGTTCACGGGGCGACGGCGCCCTCTCTGTCCTCGAGCCCCCGCCGCCACTCCTGGCGTTAACCTTCCGCCGCAACGCTATCGGACGATAAGGCCTGATGGGATCTGCAGTGTCCTCTGTGGCGTCCCCAACACACACACACACACAACCTCCAGTATGTCTTAATTAGGTGATAGGATCAGAGGGGGCCTCGTCGGCCCAGACAGAAAGTGTCCTCAGCACATCCTCTCATTGATTATGTACCAGCGCCAAGAGAGGGGGGGGTGATGAAAAGGGGGAATTGCGAGGAGACTCCGAAAGAAATGCAGGATAGAGAGATGCTGGTGAGGAAGAGAGAAGGAAGGAGGAGATGAGAGAACCAGGAGACTGGGGGAGGGGGGCGGGGGGGATAAAAGTGGTGGTGAAAGTGGAGGATGGAGAGACGGAAGATGAGTTCATGGGATAAAGTGACTGCGATGGATAGAGAGAGAGAGAAAGTAAGAAAGAAAGAGGAACGAACGAAAGAAGCAAGCAAAGCCTCCCGTTACTCCCCAGGAAAGAGACGGATCCATAACCCATCAGAGGGCTGAGGACAGGGGGATGAAGGGAGCCGTATATCTGCTGGCTCCTGTTGACGCTCGCGGGCGGGGGAGCGGTTATACTAGCCCCCCCCAGCCCCTAGTACAGCGCCAGGACCAACTTTCACTTCAGCTACATGTTAGGAGTCCCGTACGACTTCAACACGCGACTACGACACAACGCCACCGCGCATATAGAAGTACGTCGAGAGTCAGGACGACGCGGAGAAATGTTTCAACCGCCTTTCCTGTTCGTCCGATTTTGAGAAGGAGAGAGAGAAAGGTTGGAGTTGAATCATCACACGCCCAATTCGTTAGTTCCTATCTCTTTCTCTCTCTCTCTCTCTCTCTCTCTCTCTCTCTCTCGGGAGGACTTTTTATAACTCACTTTAGACTCTGCCACCGGCGACTGTTCAGGTATCGTGTCTCTTTCCAAAAAACAATCTTCTTGTCCCACCCTGCACCTCAGTTGACACTGCACACCACCCAGGGTCAGGGACAGGGACAGGACAGCCATTTGGAACGTCCATCCCCATACCTGAGGGTGAGGACAAATCACGACTCGTGACTTAATCAGCGAGTCATTCTGCAGACACACACTGAGCTCATCAATCAGTCACTCCCCACAGGCAGCCTCTGTCCGCTGGTGTTGTTTTAGTAAAAGTTTAGTTCCCTCTCTTTCAGTATTGTGTGTATGCGTTTGTGTGTGTGTGTGTGTGTGTGTGTGTGTGTGTGTGTGTGTGTGTGTGTGTGTGTGTGCGTTTTCTGCAGAGTGAGCGACTTTGTGAACTCCTGTTCACCCTCCTGTAGGTGTTTAGTTGATCTGCCCGCTGGGAGTGAAGCTGGCTATCTCTGTGCCGCTCTTTGAAGTGCTGGTGCGTGTGCTGGTACGGGTGTGTGTGTGTGTGTGTGCGTGTGTGATGAGACAACGGAAGGAGAGAAACGGTCTTGGCAGGTTTGGCTTGATGCCTGTGCTCTGCCCGTTTTCTGCTTTGTCGTTCTCTCTCTCTCTCTCTCTCTCTCTCTCTCTCTCTCTCTCTCTCTCTCTCTCTCTCAGAGGGCAGCATGCTGAGCGCAGAGTTCTAGGGCTCGCCACCCTACGCACAATGGCCACCGGCAGCGTAGATTAAAATGTGGAGGAGGAGGAGCAAAGAGCAATCTCTCTTACACACATTCTTTTCACTGTCTCTCTCTCTCTCAGTCCCTCTCTTTCTCCCCCTCCCTCTCTCTCTTACACATTCTTCTCACACTCTCTCTCTGTCCCTCTTTTTCTCCCCCTCTCTCTCTCTCTCTTACACATTCTCCTCACTCTCTCTCTCTCTATCTCTCTCTGTCCCTCTCTTTCTCCCCCTCCCTCTCTCTCTTACACATTCTTCTCCCTCTCTCTCTCTCTCTCTCTCTATCTCTGTCCCTCTCTCTCTTACACATTCTCCTCACTCACTCTCTCTCTCTCTCTCTCTCCTCCCACGATCTCAGTATTCAACAGGCTGACGGATGGAGAAATTGTCCCTCTCTTTCAAAGTCTCATTTCCGTCGTCAGCCATCCGTCAGCGTCCCTCGGTTACATTAAAAACACATTAACCGCTGTGATGAGAGACGCGCCGCCGTCCCTCCAGGAGGGAGACGGATACGAGCGCCACTCAAGCTTGTTTAAAGGCCCCCCCGATAATGTCATAGCGCGGGGGTGACGTGTCTCTGAAAAAAACAGGAAACAAAAAGCTGGTTTAAAGAGTTGTCCGGCACCGTATGTCTCTGTCTGGTAAACTTCTCCTGCTATCTCTCTCTCTCTCTCTCTCTCTATCTCCCCTCTCTTTCTCTCTCTCTCTCTCTTTCTCTCACTCTCTCGCTCTCTCTCTCCTCTCTCTCTCTCTCATCTCATTCTCTCTCTCTTTCTCTCTCTCCATCTCCCCCTCTCTCTCTCATCTCATTCTCTCTCTCTTGCTCTCTCTCTCTCCTCACACTCTCTCTCTCTCTCTCTCACGCTCTCTCTCTCCTCTCTCTTTCTATCTCCTCTCACTCTCTTTCTCCCTCATGCTCTCTCTCTTCTCACTCTCTCTCCCTCTCTCTCTCCCTCTTTCTCTCTCTCACATACTCTCTCAAAATCTTGTAGAAAGCCCTCCCAGAGGAGAGGAATCTGTTATAGCTGCAAAGGGAGGACCAACTCCATATTAATGCCTG
>NC_140246.1:5983267-5985767 GCF_949987555.1 Borostomias antarcticus
TGGTTTCCCTCGTCCACTTCACACACATACGCATACTCTCTGTGCCTATGCAGCAAAGAAAAAAGAAGAGTTATGCCTTTTTGGAGTTGTTCTCCATTCTCATGACTAGGGAATGTGAGTGTGTCCTTGTATGTGTGTGTGTGCGCGCGTGTGTGTGTGCCTGTGTGCACGTGTGTGTGTGTGTGTGTGTGAGCATGTGCGTGTGTGTGTGTGTGCGTGTGTGTGAGTGAGATAAGTGGGGGTGTGGTGGTGTATCCAAACACATTTCTCTACACGCGAAAGAGAGTGGAGCTATTTACTTTTCTATTGCACATCTCTGAGTGTGTGTGCGTGTGTGCGTGTGTGTGTGTGTGCGTGTGTGTGTGTGGATCACAGACAGGGACAGAAATAGCCGTACATCATCCAGACGTAGCCGTCCCCTGTGCGAGAGGGGCTCCCTCCGCAGTCGCACCGTAATGACAAATGAGATCGCAGCTCTTCGCGTCTGCCCTCAGCCAATCACACGCGGGCCGTTTCGAGGCACCCGCCGCAGCTCTCGCTCAGTTCCCAAGCCCCCCCCCACACACACACACACACAAATACGCAGAAGAAAGCAGGTGCTTTAGCTGGAATAGGTACTGCGGCGCCCGAGTGGGGTACGGTTGTCTCCGCGCACGGATAATGAAGGCGTCTGACGAACGGGTCTGTTCCCCCGGCGGGCAGACAGAGATACCAACTGGCGCAGCCGCAAGAGAGAGACCAGGAGACGTCTCTAGGCCGCGTGGCAGATCTCCTCGCCCGCGCCCGCTCCTGTCTTTTACATTTTAAGCGCCTTACGCGATGGCCGCCAGCGGGAAGTGGCATCGGTAGCGTTTCGTGTACCTAAACTCACCCCCGGGCTCCTAAGTCTTAATCCTCCTGTCTTTCTCTCTCTCTCTCTCTCACACACACACACACACACAACGCACACATAGACACGCTTGGCAGGCTTAATAAGTGCGCTGCCGTGATGCAACGGATGCATGGGAATGTTTGTCTTCTCGCGGCTTAACCATGACGCCGGCGTTGGAACTGTGAGGACGGTGCGCTCACGCGTGTGCGTGTGTGTGTGTGTGCGTGCGTGCGCACGCCTGTGTGTCTCTCTCCTCCAAGCATCGATGCCATTCTCATTCCGGGCCAGGTCACTCTGCTCCCCCATTTAGAGTCATTTCACCGTCTGCCTACTGTGAAATTGTATTTCTCCGACCCGCGCGACCAACTAGAACGCCTTTCCTTTTTCTGCCACTTAGACGGACAGTTTTTCCTTTTTACTTGTTTGCAGTTAAGTGCCTCACTCCTCCTACACGCACCCGCGCGCACACACACACACCCACACACACACGCGCACGCACATTCTGCCGATACAGCAGAATGGCTGTCTTTACTCTCACATACGTTGGCCTGCGGTGAGAGAAGCGCAAAACGTGCCGCTGGCCTGGCGTGAGGGCGGCGCGAAAGAACGTAGGGCGACGTGCGTTTAAACACCCCCCCCGTGTCTCTCAGCGCACCGCCGCCCGGCCGCACCGCCGAGCCGACCGCGTGCTCCGCCGCTCGCCCTTTACCTGGTGCAAGTACCGCAGAGGAACAGCCGCTCTTGGCGCACATCAACACTGGCCCATAATAGGGTCCCGTTCCCAAAGGAGAAGGCGAGGCAATAGATATTAATTCACGTGAAAAATGGTGATGATATTTGCATTGATTATCCACCGGTGCGGACCGGCTATCGGCAATCGATCGACGACATGTAGGGGCGTGTCTAATTAATGAAGCTACAAGCCGCCCCAGGGGGTGCGGGTGATGGGGCGTTACGGCGATCGTGGCCGGGGGACCACGATCGAGCGTCCCTCGGTTAGCGGAGCGTCGACCTCCGGGTCAGCGAGGGGTCCGCAATCGATCGGCAGGGGGTCAATAGCGGTTGATTTTTCACTCCGACCGCCTTTTTTCTTTCTCTCCTCCCTCCTGTCTACATCCTTCTCTTTCTCTCTCTTCTCTGCTCGGTGGAAAGAGAGAACGTTCGCTCGCTACCCGGCATCGCCACAAAGCACGGAACACAGACCACTTATAATCCGCCCCGAGCTCTTTGTTCAGTTACTTTGGTCTAATCTGGGCAAGACATCTAGCATAGTCTGGTCTTGGCTCAATTAATGTGGTCTGGGCCTTTCTCGCTCATAGGGGATCATAATTTCCTAGTTGGCAGCTGGCCATGGGAGCGTGCCTCTTTAAATCCTCCTTCATAGTTAGCAGCTAGCCCTGTGAGCGTAGCTCTTTAAATCTTCCTTCATCTGAGCTATGTAGGTTGTTCTGGGTCTCTGTGGTTGTCCTGGGCCCCTGAACTCCCCCAGGGAAATGATATAGAGCCGGCCAATATCCCAGCAACACCGCACTGCGTCAGTTCACACACACACACGCACGCACACACACGCATACACACAAAACGACGCTAGCAACAATCAAACGCGCACCACGACCTGTTGCCATACGA
>NC_140246.1:5990767-6005767 GCF_949987555.1 Borostomias antarcticus
TGATTTACCTTTTCCAGAAATGGACTGAGACGTGATATTTTGCAAATAACTGGAATTAACTTTATTCACATACATGGAAATGAGTTGATGTGTAGGCATAAAGATTAAATGATAAACTGTCATTCAGCAATTCCACTATAATTAGCCTACTGGTAATACATCTCCGCACTGGCCTGTGAGCCCCCCGAGCAAACTTCATGCCGCAACGAGAGATCTCGTCTCTGGGTGGACAGCTGTTCAACTCGCCTGGGACCAGGTCCCCTGGAGCTATTTCGCCTGGCTGTCCATCGCGTTGTTGTGAACAGAATGAATACCACCTACTAGCAAACAAAACATGTTCAGTCACAATTATACTGTTAAAACTAAGATGCCTGGATAAAAAAATAGGTTTTCCAACGGATATATTTGACGAAAGTAGATTAATAAGCAAGACGATTTTCATTGCTAACTCAGAGCGGGGAGAGCCATGAACGCACGTTTGCATTTCACATCTGTTCGTGGACTACAAAAACGTGTCATTGGCGCCTTGTCAGAGGCGCCAATGACGCGTTTTTTTTTCAAAGATGGCGCGGTCCTATAGGGCTTCACGTCTTCCAGGAGTCAGTGAATGGAGTGACCCTATCCAGTTCTATTAATACATCCATGGCTCCTTCCCACACGCATGGCGGGGGGTTTCCACGGCGACGGGCGCACATCCCTCGGGCTCGTCACGGCGATTACCCGGCAATACAATCAGCATCACTTCCCCTGCCCAAATTAGGCAGCAAATGCAATTACATGTACAACACGGAGAGGCAGGGGAGAGGGGGGGGGGCGCAGACATCAAATCCAATTAGAATATAGCAAATTTTTCCCTTCCTGGTTTTTAATTTCATTTTTGGACGGACCCGTCCAGTCCGCCTGGTCTTCCGCAGGCTGGATGGTGTGTGTGTGCGTGTGTGCGTGTGTGTGCGTGCGTGCGCGTGCGTGTAAGTGGGTTAAATCTCTGATGACCCCGGGTGCTTGATAGGGGATGTGTGCCCCCCTCCCTCCCTCCTAGGATTCACAGCTGGTATCAGTGGAGACACATACAGTAGGCTATGTGAGCCAACACAGAAACACGTCCATATTTGAATTCTTTATTGAGATAGATAGATAGATAGATAGATAGATAGATAGATAGATAGATAGATAGATAGATAGATAGATAGATAGATGGATAGATAGATGCACACATACATACATACATGACATACATACACACGCACACACACACACACACACACATACATACATACCAGTGGAGGCTCGTCCATTGAGGCAGGGGAGGACAGTCCTCCTCAGTTTTTGGAGAGAAGAGAGGGATTAAAATATAAATATATGAATGTATTTATTCATAATTAATATTATCTCAGTTTTGTTCATAAAGAAGGTTTTCCCTATGGATAAAAAAACATTATTGAAATTCTAAAGCTCCAACAATGACATCTATAACATGCAGCTGGAGGACCCATAGATATCTATGGAAGGGAGGCTAGCCTCCCTTAGGGCCGGTTCTTTTCTCTTAAATCAATTTGTGATTGGCCAAAACGCTGAAAAATTACCGCAAGGGAGGCTAGCCTCCCTTCCATAGATATCTATGGGTCTATGGGTGATTTACATTTTGTTAGTCCAATCACATTCCAGATTCCAGATTTACCACAGTGAAGGCCGATTGAGTCGGCGTTGATGTCTGTGTTTCTCTTCCCTGTGCCATTGGAGACTTTTTGGGTGTTCGTAGCTCCATAATATAATACATCCGAAAGTATTATGGGACATATTATACATCAAACTGTTCGTCTATTTGTCTTGATTCTAGCCATCTAAATATCTAAGCTGACATAAATACTTTTGGAGCTAGAGCCGTCTGAACACGACAGTTCCACTGGCTGGCTATAGCCGGTAACGTTAGCTACGAGGTGCACGTCAGGCTACGGCATAGGCAGGCGCGCAGATTGGCTGGAGGCGCAAACTGTCGGCCACTCGTCCAAAACATTCCTAGAGACTGGGTCGCAACACCAGATCGGAGAAATCCACAGCCTGGCTCCTGCTTGCGTGAGAATTGATCGCTTTGCGGTGCTTATTCCTCATCCAGTGTTGGATGGGTGGATGGAAAACTTTCGACTGAATGTTCATATTGTTCTGATAATTGTAGGCTATAGCAACATAAGAGTGGCAGCTTTGACAGCAACCCAAATGAGCTAATCCCATAGCTGTACCATTGCTAGCTAGCCATGAGCGAACTATTGGATACTGCATTTGCTGTGCAACGTATTCCATTGTCCAGTTGTCAAATCTATTTGCCAACAAATTGTTTGAGAGCCAGCACACCTCAGTGTCCCCTAATCAAAAACATTTGTCATATATCACCAAACCTCTCCAGCACCTCACCAATATAAATTCTTTTCTCTCTTTACAGAAGAGTACAATCCATTACAACAACTATTGCTTACAATGTTTTATTGTTGTTTTGTAATATTTTATCATGAATATGATAAATAAATGCTGCATGTAGTTAAAGAAAGTGTTATTCAGTTTTTAATATGCTAAAATTCACTGTAAATCCACTTTAAAGCTGATATTTCAAATAATAACTGACTGAGGGAAAGTGCCCCCAGGCGCCCATGGGCGGTTCGCCTCTCTTCCTCCTGTCCTCCTCAGTTTTTTGAGTCACCAGCCGCCACTGATACATACATACTGTACATACATACATACATACATACATACATACATACATACATACATACATACATACATACATACATGTACGTACATACATACATACATACATACATGTACATACATACATGCATACATACATGTACGTACATACATACATACATTGGAGCACCTACACATTACACAAGCTTTTATGACATCCCAATCTGAATTCATAGCCATTAATATGGAGTTGGTCCCCCCTTTGCAGCTGCTGTATAGAGCTTGCCCTGTTCTGGGGAGGCTAAATACACATTTTTGGAGTGTCTGTGATAGTTGCCCATTTTTTCATCCACAAGAGCATTTTTGAGGTCAGACACTGATGGCGTTCGATGGGGTTGAGGTCAGAGCTCTGTGCGGGTCAGTCAAGTTATTCCACACCAACCTCACCCAACCATGACCTCGCTTTGTGCACTGGGGCACAGTCATGCTGGAACAGAAAAGGGCCTTCTCCCAAACTGTTCCCACAAAGTTGGAAGGGGACCTATGCCAACCCCAGAACAACAACCACAGACCATTATCCCCCCTCCACCACACTTTACAGTTGGCACAATGCAGTCAAGCAGGTAACGTTCTCCTGGCATTGGCCGAACCTAGACTCGTCCATCAGACTGCTAGATAGAGAAGCGTGATTCGTCACTTCACAGAACATTGTTTCCGCTGCTCCAGAGTCCAGTGGCGGCGTGCTTTTCACCACTCCATCCGACGCTTGGCATTGCGCTTGGTGATGTAAGGCCCTCCCATCCAACATCAGTGTCTGACCTCACAAATGCTCTTCAGGATTAATGAAAAATTCCCACAGACACACTCCAAAATCTGTAGAAAGCCTTCCCAGAAGAGTGGGAGGTGTTATAGCTGCAAAGGGGGGAACAGCTCCATATTAATGCCTATTAATTTAGAATTATGTTATATTATATATGTAACATACATACATACATACACACACACACACACATACACACACACACACACACATACATACAAACATACATACTGTATTAGGACAAAAATAACACACATTTCATAAAATTATGTGTTGGCTGTGTGCATAGACTTTTTAGTGGCTTTTATTATAATTATTCGTTTCTCTTCCTCCAGAGTGGAGTCCATTGGATTTCCACTGATTGACACTTCCCCTGCCTACTAATGATCATTATGTTTTTGGGGAGATTTTAATCAAAATTCTACTAAAGGAATTATCAATATGCAACGCTCTGCTGATTGGGCGATTCTTTATTGGATTCTGACTTCCTTCAGATTGCAAGGCTGGAACTACCAGTCACTATAGGCCTAATAGAACAGCAAATATTCCATTTTTACAAGTTTTTGCAATAAATGTGAGGGGATAATGGCCTATAATACATAAATGTAAACTGTACTATTTGAAGCACTCTCGTGGCAAATCGCATTCTGAGCCTCTAGTCCGTGGGTGTGTATGTGCGTGTGTGCATGCGTGCATGCAAGTGAGTGAGGTAGTGAGTGAGTGATGAGCTATAGATTAGCCATCGGGGCTAATTATATGGAATTCCATTAGCTCACCTTGAAATATACTGTGGGTAGCCCACTGCCCAGGAGTGATGGTGCTGGGAGAGAGAGATTGAGAGAGAGAGATGGCGAGAGGGGAGGGAGGGGGGGATCCGGGGGTTGTGGGGAGGAGTGTATAAAGGCTACAGTATATGTTCCCTGGTCCTGGGGTAATATGGTCTCCTGACCTTTCACACGTGTCAGCACTAATGTCAGCACATTTCAGAGGATTGCAGGGGCAAGACTGCACTGCAGAGACCGCACACAGACACACACACACACATTCTCTCTGGGGCAAACACATGCAGGACCATATGTATAGGCATGTGGACACAAACACACACACACACACACACACACACACGGTCAGGACCACACACAGCCTTCTTCTCTCCCCTGAGAGAAAATGTAACTTGTCTTCACTCTCTCCTTCCTCTGTGTGTGTGTGTGCGTGTACGTGTGCATGCGTGTGTGTGTGTGTGTGTGTGCGCGTGTCCCAGGTCTAGAAGGTACATGAGTGTTGAATAATAGATATTGTGTTCCTTTCAGTCGGCCCTGACAGAACACTTTCTCTCCCTGACCCAACGCCCCCCCCCCCCCACACACACACACACAAACCCACACACACACAACCCCACACACAAACAGAGAAAAACGCTGAGACAGAGAGTGTACCAGCGAAAGAGAAGCCGAAGTAAGTAATTCAGCCTCAGGTTGAACGTCCAAGGACCCCAGCGCAATGAAGGACGGGCAACGTTCCACCTTTCATCACAAAGGAGGAGGGCTCTGCTACCGACGGGCCGGGCGCCAACGCTCTCAGCGCGGGCTTGACCTTTTGGTCCACCGGCTGGGTTTTTTCGGAGGCGCTCCAGCGCCCTGATCGGGCCTCGACATTGTCCAGTGAATGTAGAGGGGGAACGCGGAGAGAGTGCGAGAGAGAGCGAGAGAGCCCTCGACGCGAACGACACGGCGCCGAAGCGGCGATGGCAAACACGCCACCGCGGCGGCCGTGGGCGGGCAATCAGCCGGGTAATGAAATGAGAATGCTCCCTCGTACAGACTGGAGACAGGCTCAGAATGGAGAGAGAGTGGGAGGGGGGGGGGGGGGAGTTTGAAAAATTAACGTAGCACAGACGTTGAAGCAGACACCGCTTGGTGTGGGTTAACACTGTGTGTTGAACTTTTACTCGCGTTTTGAATTGCTGTCAAACTTTTTACCAGCCGACTTTACGACCGTGTGTGTGTGTGTGTGTGTGTGTGTGTGTGAGAATGAGTGCGTGTGTGTGTGTAATTTGACGGAGGGCTGTTCAGTAGTGAGTGAGTCTGACCTGACCAGACGCTGTGCGAGTCCCAAACCGGCATCTGCCCGACCGCCGCGGCAGGGCTGGCTAATTTGGATGACCGAGGCGTCCGACACGGCCGGTGGCGGCGAGGGGAGCGGACGTGTCCAATGACGGATCGCCGCGGTCACACCGCTATTTCAGACACCGACGATCGAACCCAGCATCCCGCGGCAGTCCCCGCACCGATGAATCACTACTCCTAAAACAACCGCATTCTCTCTCTACCGCTCCCTCTATCCCTCTCTCTACATCCCTTTCTCTCACTCTCTCTATCCCTCTCTCTCTCTATCCCTCTCTCTCTCTCTGTCGCTATCCCTCACTCTCTACCTCTCCCTCTATCCCCCTCTCTCTCTCTTCCTCTCTATCCCATTCTCTCTCTCTTTGTCTATGCCTCTCACTCTCCATTCTCTCTCTCTCCCTCTCTTTCCCGTTCCCTATCCACTCTCTATTCCTCTCTTTCTATCCTCGCTCGCTACTTCTCTACCTCTCTCTACCGCTCTCTCTACCTGTATCTCGCTACCTCTGTCTCTCCCTCAGTCTCTCTACCTCTCTCTCTTCCTCTCTCTCTATACCTCTCTCTACCTCTCTCTCTCTCTTCCTCTCTCTCTATACCTCTCTCTACCTCTCTCTCTCTCTCCCTCTCTCTTTACGTCTCTCTCTACCCCTCTCTCTCTCCCTCTCTCTTTACTTCTCTCTCTCTACCCCTCTCTCTCTACCTCTCTCATTACGTCTCTCTCTACCCCTCTCTTTCTCCCTCTCTCTTTACGTCTCTCTCTACCCCTCTCTTTCTCCCTCTCTCTTTCGTTCCCCTTCACTTCAGTACCATCGGGGACTCCTGGTATAAATCAAAGCTAATGGTCTATAATAACACACACTCAACGAGCTGGACCAGGCTGCTCACCGGGACCCATCTCCCACACGCCAGAGCTCAGGTGTGAAATCGTAAAAATCGAAGTGCTAGGTAAGTGCACGTGCCTCTTTGTCGACGCCTAATCCCCGAGTCCCCCGTCGCCGCCCCTCGCCGTCTCCCCTGCCATAGATCACGTCGAGCCACTCTCTCTCGCGCGCGTGCGCGCGCTTGCTCAAGCCTCTCCGCCCCCTCGTTACCATGGCAGCCGCAGCACGCCGTCCGACGCCCCTCAGGGGGGGCGAGTAATGAGAGAGAAGCTCTGTTTTATGACTCAGCCTACGCTTGTCTGGAAAGTGAGGACAGCGTTTGTGTCTGCATTCGAAGACAAAGTCATGCATAATTGTGCCAGGAACGGTCCCCGCGTGTGTGTGTGTTTGTGCTTCCCTCGGCAGTAGAAAGCTTTCATCGTGAGGGTAGATAAGTACAATACCAGCTCCAATTATCTGTCAGTCAGTCAGTCTGTCCACTTGCCTGTCTGTCTCTCTGTCCGTTTGTCTGTCTGTCTCTCTGTTTCTCTGTCTGTCCACTTGTCTGCCTGTCTGTCTGTCTCTCTCTCTGTTTCTCTGTCTGTCCACTTGTCTGTCTGTCTGTCTGTCTGTCTGTCTCTGTTTGTCTGTCTGTCGCTCTGTCTGCCTGTCTGCCTCTGTCTATCTGTCTGTCTGTCTCCCAGGGTATTACGCTTCCAATTATACATCACACACTCAAACATACTGCGCTGTGCACACACACACACATACACACACACACACAAACAAACAAACAAACAAACAAACAAACAAACAAACAAACAAACACACATTCACTCCACATGGGTGGCTGGTCCTGGAGAGGGGCCAATTTTCTGCTGGGTGTGTAGCGGAATTAATCACAATGTTGATTTTTATTGGCCCACCCACCCGCGGATGTGGATATTCGCGGATGTCACAGATATATCCGCATTATTCACATCTCTAACACACACAAACACACACACACACACACACATGCACAAACGCACACATGCACAAACACACACAAACACTACACACCTAGCACCTAGTGTGTGTGCTTGTGCATGTGTGTATGTGTGTGTGTGTTTGTGCATGTGTACATGTGTGTGTCTGTGCGTGTGTGTGTGTGTGTGTGTGTGTGGGTGTGTGTGAGTGATTGGCAGGTCTGCCAGATTGCAAGCACGTAAAGACTCAATCATACCACAGACACAAGCACAAGAGAGGCTGACCTGCCTTGTAAAACACACTGTGCGAAATGGCAGTAAACCTGCCCTGTATGGACACACACACACACAGACATACACACACACACACAACCAGACACACACACACACTGACGCTGACAGAGAGACAGGCTTTGAAGGCAGGAGTGCCCATTGGCTCATGAATATTAATGAGGAAGAGTGTTCTGAGGTTAGCAGGCCAGGGTCCCTTCAGGCTCCTCCCCCGAGCCTTCCCGCAACAACTAAACAGAATGAAAGGAGTGTGGTTGTATATACACACACACACACACACATACACACACACACACACCTACGCACACACGCACACATGCACAAACACACACACATACACATGCATACACACACACACGCGCACACACACACTAGAGATGCGCGGATGGAGTTTGAGTGCACCCGAATCCTGAATCCACTCATCAATCATCCACCCGCCACCCACCCGACGTCATTATCTTCTAAAATTTAGAGACCCGCCCCCAACCCGCCAAACATGAAGTTATTGTATTAACATTTAAATTATGTCCAGCCGTTCGTGCTCATTCGCTTTTCATATAGGCGCATTTTCTTGACTTAAACTATTTAAAGATTATAGGCTCGGTTGACGAAGTGGTCGAGGGTATTTGAGTGAGCTGCTGGCAGGTCGCGCGCTTTCTCGCAGTTGGTATAATATAATATATATAATTATAGTAGTTATTAAATACGAATATAACTGACAAATCCACCCACAATCCACCTGAAATTAATCGCAATGTTGATTTTTATTGGCCCACCTACCCACGGATGTCGCGGATATATCCGCAATATTCGCATCTCTAACACACAGACACACACACACACACACTACACACCTAGCAGTAAATTGGCCCCTCTCCAGGACCAGCCACCCAGGTGGACTGAATGTATGTGAGTTAGAAAGAGACAAACATCTGGATAGTCTGGACCTGCACACACAAACACCATTCTGGCATTAGCAAACAAGTTTGAAAGGACCATTACCCTGGGAAGGTGCTCTTCAGCTGTGATTGAGGTAGGAATTTGTTAGGAGGACAGGAGTGTGTGTGTGTGTGTGTGTGTGTCTGTGTGTGTGTGTGTGTGTGTGTAAGTGGGTTAAATCTGTTTGTGTGGGTGATGGTGTGATGGTAGTGGTGTGGGCTTTGTGGCAGGCTTGGGCCTCGGTGGCTGGGTTTATGAGGATATATTGTCCATGTGAGTGTGTGTGTGTGTGTGTGTGTGTGCGCATGTGTGTATGTGTGCACGTGCCAGTGGGGATTTCACGGGCTGAAGTTGAGAGCTTATGCTGGGCAACACTCACTGACCACACACCAAGTGGACAGAACCTCTAGAGATACGCCAACACACACACACTCACTCACACACACACACACACACACACACACACACACACACACACACACAGACATGGAGGCAGACAGGCAGGCAAACGGGCAAAGAAACATAGCAAACAGCACAGGGACAAAAACATTAATTCCCATCAGACAGACACACCAGGAAGGGAAGGAGAGAAGCTAACAGACTCATATACCCTTACTAAACGTACTACAAGCACACAGCACAGAGCCTGAGCACTGGAACATCGAGGTACTGCCCCCCCCCCCCCCCCCCCTCTCTCCTTCAGAAACCGTGTTTACTTCTATTTCAATCTCTTTCCATTTTTAGATCGAGAACAAAAGATGAATTTATCTAACTCTGACTGAGTGCGTGCCCCCGAGGGGGAAATGCAGTGGGTTTTTTGTGCTGCTTTTTTACTAAAGAGATTCCCTGTAAAGCCATTGTGGTGCGACAGCAAATTCCACCCCCGTGCACACACTGGGAAGGGCGGGGGAAGCTTTATAGTGGCGCGCGAGGCTGCGGGGCTGTTGAACAGCTGGCTGTCGGAGCGGCCAAGGTTGCCGGTGGTGGCGACCCGGTTCCCCCACACACACACACACTCTTTTTATTTAAATTTTTGTACTCTCTCTGTCATACACACACTCTCCCTCTCTCTCTCTCTCTCTCTCTCTCTCTCTCTCTCATACATACACTCCCTCTCTGTCATACTCACACACTCCCTCTCTCTCTCTCTCTCTCTCTCTCTCTCTCTCTCTCATACACATGCCCCCTCTCTCTCTCTCTCATACACATACACACACACTCTCTCTCTCTCTCATACACACTCCCTCTCTCTCTGTCATACACACACTACCTCTCTGTCATACACACACTCCCTCCATCTCTCACGCAGACACACACACACACTCGCTCATTCCCCTCCACTGGCTCCCAGCGACAACTATTCATCTCTCCTCTCGACCCACTCTGTGTTTCCATCGCGTCTCCGTCTCACCACTGTGACCGCCGCCATCATCATCATCATCACCATCACTGTCAAGATTAAAACCGACATACAAATTGAACACGATCACCACGGTGATCTGTGACCCTGTCACCCGTGTGTGTTGATACGGCACCGCTGCCCCCCCCCCCCCCCCAACAGCTCTACTGATAGGCTCATTAAAACAAGCTAATAACCACCCTTTCAGATGGGAACACTGACGACCTACGATTAAAGACATGCAATTACCACACACATACATACACACACACACACACACACACACACACACACACAAACACACACACACAAACACACACACACTCAGAGAGCCCCTAGGCGGAGGCACTTGACACCGCCATCTGCTGACTGCTGCAATCTTAGATGCAACTCAAGACCGCATTAGCTCACTGAACTAAAGCCTATTGGCAATCTCTCAAGCTCCTCTCTCTCAGCACGGTGACCATGTAGGGGGCCCCGTGTGTGTGTGTGTGTGTGGTGGAGGTGGGGGGTTGAGGGATCAGTTTATAGCCTGGAGGAAACTCTGTGGGGTGAGACGGAGACATGAGCGCACACACATACACAATGACACACATACACACACTGCGTCACGCACAGGGAGAGCCCGGGCGCCTTGGCAACCCTGATTAGATCACGCGTCCTGATCTGACTCGTAGTAGGTGGTGTTAATAACTGTCGTAGTAGGCGGTGTTAATAACTGTCATAGTAGGCGGTGTTAATAACTGTCGTAGTAGGCGGTGTTAATAACTGTCGTAGTAGGTGGTGTTAATAACTGTCGTAGTAGGCGGTGTTAATAACTGTCGTAGTAGGCGGTGTTAATAACTGTCATAGTAGGCGGTGTTAATAACTGTCGTAGTAGGCGGTGTTAATAACTGGACCGTGGTAGTAGGCGGTGTTAATAACTGTCGTAGTAGGCGGTGTTAATAACTGTCGTAGTAGGGGGTGTTAATAACTGTCGTAGTAGGCGGTGTTAATAACTGTCGTAGGCGGTGTTAATAACTGTCGTAGTAGGCGGTGTTGATAACTGTCGTAGTAGGCGGTGTTAATAACTGTCGTAGTAGGCGGTGTTAACTGTTGTAGTAGGCGGTGTTAATAACTGTCGTAGTAGGCGGTGTTAATAACTGTCGTAGTTGGCGGTGTTAATAACTGTCGTAGTAGGCGGTGTTGATAACTGTCGTAGTAGGCGTGTTAATAACTGTCGTAGTAGGCGGTGTTAATAACTGTCGTAGTAGGCGGTGTTAATAACTGTCGTAGTAGGCGGTGTTAATAACTGTCGTAGTAGGCGGTGTTAATAACTGTCGTAGTAGGCGGTGTTAATAACTGTCGTAGTAGGCGGTGTTAATAACTGTCGTAGTAGGCGGTGTTAATAACTGTCGTAGTAGGCGGTGTTAATAACTGTCGTAGTAGGCGGTGTTAATAACTGTCGTAGTAGGCGGTCCACCCACATGAATCACACACTGGTTTCTCCCCCACAGCAGCACTTGAACTGTCTCATTTCCCATCAGCAGTATTTATCTTCGTTGCCATTACACAGGCCTACCGGGGGTCGCTTCTGGAAAAAACAATTTTAGGAGCGCCCGCTGTGTGTTTGTGTGTGTGTAAACATGTGCACGTGTGTGTGCGCGTGTGTGTGGATTCCTCTCCGGTTCTCTGGGCGCTTCTAAGCCTCCACGGAATCATTTGCCAGGTTTCCGTACTCCTCGCCTGCTTGATCACCCCCTGTAGATCACACACACACACACACACACACACCATTTTTATTGCAGATTGTAGGGCTCAGCCTGTGGCTGCTCTAATGAATCTATGTTATTGCTCATATTCCTTCTGTGTTCCTTCTTTGCCTCTATTATCCTTCCTCTACAGCTACAAGACCCCTGTCCCTCTGTTCCCTCTCTCCCTCCCTCTCTACTCATCATCTCTCCTCTTTCCATCTCCTCCGGCTCTCTCCATCTCTTCTTCCTCTATCCTCTCTCTCTCCATCTCCTCCCTCTCTCTCTGTTCCCTCATCATTCCTCTCTGTCTCCTCCCTCTCTCTCCCTCTCTCTCCTTTGATCTCCACCTCTTCACTCCCTCCTTCTCCGTCTCCTCTCTCTCCCTGGCTCCTCCCTCTTGCTCCCTGTCTCCTTCCTTTCTCTCCCTGTCTCCTCCCTCTCTCGTCCTGGCTCCTCCCTCTCTCTCTCTGTCTCCTCCCTCTTGCTCCCTGTCTCCTCCCTCTCTCTCCCTGGCTCCTCTCTCTCTGGCTCCTCCCTCTCTCTCCCTGGCTCCTTTTCGCTCCCTGGCTCCTCCCTCTCACTCCCTGGCTCCTCCCTCTCTCTCCCTGGCCCCTCCCTCTCTCTCCCTGGCTCCTCCCTCTCTCTCTCTGGCTCTGTAACTAGCTTTTCTCTTTAGGTCCTCTCTACTGTGTGTGTGCGTATGCATGTGTGTGTGTCTGTGTGTAAATGTGTGTGTGTGTGTGTGTTAAATCAGGTTTGTTGTGGAGTGTTGCCTGGTGGAGGAGAGGTGCTTATGAGGGCATTAATACAACCATTCACACCTACATCCCTGAGAGGGAAAATCTCAGTGTACTCACGTCACGACCCTCGCTGTGGCCGTAAAACACACACACACACGCACACACACACATATACGCACACACATACACACACAAATCCACACACACACACTCACACACATACACACACAAATCCACACACACACACTCACACACCTACACACACACATCCACACATCCACACACACACACCTAGCAGCAGGCCTCATGTATAAACCAGGGAAATATGGCCGTCTGTTATAGCGCAGCATCTGGTGCGCTCCGGCCGCCAACGGCTCCACCTGCCCAGTGAGACGCGAGGCGGCAGGATGACATCTATCGTGAGCCTGTCATTCAACACCGCCGCGCCACATTAACTAGTGAACCGGCGCGCGTTCCGTGCCACTTCTAACTTTTTCTGTCAGACGGGGCACCAGAGATGGAACTGAGCGGGTGTATTTACTGGAAGCCTTATTTTTTTTTTTATTATTCATGAGACCTTCTCTTCTCCTCCTTCACCCCTCGCCTTACTTTCTCCTCACCACCACTTCTCTCCTTCTCTCTCTCTCTCTCTCTCCCTCCCTCTCTCCCTCCCTGCTCCTCGCTCCCTAATGAGAGGGGTTGTAAAGCTTCCTCTCTCTCTCTCTCCATCTCTCTCTCTCTCCGGTCTCTCTAAGGCCCTTGTAAACGAGAGAAGTTATAGAGCTCCTCCCCCCCCCTCTCTCCCGTGCTCGTCTGAAGCGTTGGAGAGAAGTTATCGACCTCCACAGATAATGCTGGGAGATGCGCCGATACCCGCACGTCACTTAAAAGAGGCCGGCCGGCGCACACATCAAAGCTAATCTCCTCCACCCGCGCTAATAGCGTCGGCGTTTGATTGGATGATCCGTCAGGGCGTCGATAAGCCCCGGCGGATGGCGCGGGCCGTTCCTGAAGTCTGCCAGAGTGGGACGTTAATCCGGACCCCCTGTGAAAGCTTTGTCGTCTTTTTTTTCTTCTTCAAATCCTCCTCCTCCCCTTCATCCTCTCTCTCTTCCTCAGCTCATTTCCGATTAGGGTGACAGGGGTCAGTGCCCTATGTAGTGCTAATGTGTGTGTGCGTGTGTGTGTGTGTGCGTGCATGTACAGTACGTGTGTCTGTGTGCGTGTGTGTGTGTGTCTTTATGCATGGAGCCAACCTAGCCTGGCCTATCGGATCCCTTTCTCTCCTGTCCTATCGTCTAATATATCCGTCTCTCACTTCTTCTCACTCCCC
This sequence comes from Borostomias antarcticus, assembly GCF_949987555.1. NCBI lineage: Eukaryota > Metazoa > Chordata > Actinopteri > Stomiiformes > Stomiidae > Borostomias > Borostomias antarcticus. Next base: position 6,004,650 of record NC_140246.1, read on the forward strand.
ACTTTTATGGTAAGCTGGCAAATGGTAAATAGACAGCACTTATATAGCGCTTTTATCCAAGGCGCTGTACAATGGCCTCTCACACACCAATGGCGGCCAGCTGCCGTGCAAGGTGCTAGCCTGCTCATTGGGAGCAATTTTGGGGTTTGATGTCTTGCGCAAGGACCCTTCGACATGTGGACAGGCGGAGCCGGGATCCGACCCTGTGATCATCGGACGACCCGCTCTACCTTTTGAGCCGCAACCACTACTTGTCTGTTTATCTCTCTCTTCCTCCCTCTCTCTCTCTTCCTCCCTCTCTCTCTCTCTCTCTCTCTCTCTCTCTCTCTCTATTGCCCCATCAGGCCATATTGTTCACAGCCAGTTGAACAGTTGAACACCGGATCCTGCTATTAACCTGGGACGCATATAAATGAGAGATTAACATAATCGCTTATGTGTCCTGCTATTTTCCATTTTATGTCCCCTCTATTCTCAATCAGAGCCTTGTCGCTAACCCCTCGAGTGGAGTCACACACACACACACACACACACACACACACACACACACACACACATCCATATCTCTGTTCCGTCACAATCTGTCCAGCGTTGATGATGTGATCGGAACGCTGTGCTAATTTGTCATTGCGAGTGATGGGCGTTCCAGCCACTTCAATGACTCACTCAGGCACTGAGGGATCATCCTCCTAGAGCATGATGGGAAATATGGAAGGAGGAGAGAGAGAGAGAGAGAGAGAGAGAGAAGAGAAGTGAAAGATACACAAAGAAAGTTCTGGGCCGTGTGACTGAGGCGGCCGCGTATTAAAGCCCGGTCGATGAGACGACAACGGTCGTGACAGGCCATCTCGCGAAGCCTAATTAAATCTGAGGAGCTGATTGGATTATCCTCTCGCCTGGCGAGCGGAGGGCCGAGACGGACGGAGGGGGACGGGAGCGGCGGCGAGTGACATCACGGCGTTCGTCCCGGGGGGACGGCGGGGAGAATTGGACTAACGAAGCCGGAGTGTCGCCGGCGGGCGTGAAGGGGATGTGAGGGCGAAGGTGAGCTAGGGCTTCACGACCTTGCCTCCACGCCCCTGGGCCAGGATATGTGTGTGTGCGTGCGTGTGTGTGAG
>NC_140246.1:6015767-6030767 GCF_949987555.1 Borostomias antarcticus
TAACTAGCCTAAAAAACAAAACCCACCTGGGCTCAAATGATATTTTAAATCAATGAACCATCGAGGCTATCCCCGAGAAACGCAAACCCAAGCCAGCGCGGCGAGCGATCGAGAGTACTTCAGATAGCGTCTCCACCCCGGGGTCTGACACAAGTGTGAACGGACGAGCGGGCTCCCGAACTCCAGAACCTTCGGCGAGAAAAAGAAAAAAGCCGGCGTCAGGAGTTTTCACGATGATGAAAGTCCTTCCCCCCGGCCCAGCGTCTCATATCCCAAAGACGGATTGTCCACGCTTTGATTGACGGGCAGAGGTCCTTGATCAGCTGGGTGCCGGTGGAGGGAAGGCTGGTCCTGGATCAGCTGGGTGCTGGTAGAGGGAAGGCTGGTCCTGGATCAGCTGGGTGCCAGTGGAGGGAAGGCTGGTCCTGGATCAGCTGGGTGCTGGTAGAGGGAAGGCTCGTCCTGGATCAGCTGGGTGCCGGTGGAGGGAAGGCTGGTCCTGGATTAGCTGGGTGCCGGTGGAGGGAAGGCTGGTCCTGGATCAGCTGGGTGCTGGTAGAGGGAAGGCTCGTCCTGGATCAGCTGGGTGCCGGTGGAGGGAAGGCTGGTCCTGGATTAGCTGGGTGCTGGTAGAGGGAAGGCTGGTCCTGGATCAGCTGGGTGCCGGTGGAGGGAAGGCTGGTCCTGGATCAGCTGGGTGCCGGTGGAGGGAAGGCTGGTCCTGGATCAGCTGGGTGCCGGTGGAGGGAAGGCTGGTCCTGGATTAGCTGGGTGCCGGTTGAGGGAAGGCTGGTCCTGGATCAGCTGGGTGCTGGTAGAGGGAAGGCTGGTCCTGGATCAGCTGGGTGCCGGTGGAGGGAAGGCTGGTCCTGGATTAGCTGGGTGCTGGTTGAGGGAAGGCTGGTCCTGGATCAGATGGGTGCTGGTAGAGGGAAGGCTGGTCCTGGATCAGCTGGGTGCCGGTGGAGGGAAGGCTGGTCCTGGATCAGCTGGGTGCTGGTAGAGGGAAGGCTGGTCCTGGATCAGCTGGGTGCCGGTGGAGGGAGGGCTGGTCCTGGATCAGCTGGGCTGTCAGAGTGACGGTGGAGCAGATGTGTGTGGTTAGCTTCAATGGACTGGGAGGTGAACGCTGCCAAACTAAGAATCAATGATGCGGTGTATTAGGGTGTGTGTCTTTGTGTGTGTGTGTGTGGGTGTGTGGGGTGTGCGCACGCGTGTGTGTCTCAGAGGCCTTTGGACGCCACATGGCGGGTAAATCCAATCAGTTTTTCCTCGACTGAGGGCTCCTGGTGCAGTGATCTGGAAAGTTCATCCGCCACTCTCACACCCTGTCAGCCTGGCATGGAAGACAGGATATATGTGTGTGTGTGTGTGTGTGTTCCATAATGAGTAACAGTCACCTGTGGCTACTGCTTCCCCCAACTAGTTCTGAGTCATTGAGCATCCATATGTGTGTGTGTGTGTGTGTGTGTGTGTGTGTGTGTGTGTGTGTGTGTGTGTGTGCGCGTGTGCACAAGTGTGTATATGTGTGTGTGTGTGTGTGTGTGTATGTGTATGTGTGTGTATATGTGTATGTGTGTGTATATGTGTATGTGTGTGTGTGTGTGTATATGTGTGTGTGTGTATATGTGTGTGTGTGTGTGTGTGTGTGTATATGTGTGTGTATATGTGTGTGTGTGTGTGTGTGTGTGTGTGTGTGTGTGTGTGTGTGTGTGTGTGTGTGTGTGTGTGTGTGTGTGTGTGTGTGTGTGTGTGTGTGTAACGGGCTGGTGGATTCTGAATGTGGGTTATGGACTGTAGCAGAGGCAGCTTGGTTTCAAAAGGAACAGATCTCTTTTTCCCTCAGAGGTCAAGACTGGTCATCTCTCTCTCTCTCGCTCTCTCTCTCTCATTTTTCCTCTCCTCATCCTTCTCCCTCTTCTCTCTCTCTCACTCACTTTTTCTCTCCTCATCCTCCTCTTTCTCTCTTCTCTCTCTCTCTCTCTCTCACTCACTTTTTCTCTCCTCATCCTTCTCTCTCTCTCTTCTCTCTCTCTCTTTGGTGGGTGTCAGCTGAGCTGGAGGGTTGATGATATAGCACATACTGTATGTCTCGGGCCCCGGCAGCCCTGTGCCCATACACCATGTGTTATGACTGGGTTGGATTTGGACCCAAACGCACGACACCGGAGGCAGAGAAAAATGCAAAGCCCAAAAGGGCGGTTTAATAATAAATAAATAAGTCCAGTAGGCAAGGTCAAAAACGATAAACAGGCAGGGGTCAGGCGATCAGCAAACAATGTCCAATATCCGTAATCCGTAGTCAAAGTCCATATCCAGAAGGGGGGTCAGGGAATCCGTGTTTCAGTCCAGGGGTGGTGATAGCAGGCAAGCCGAGCACTGCACACTGGGTCTGGAGGGAAAGTAAAACGGAACGAGAAAAAATGGATAAGCAAAAACAGAGATACGGACAGCAATCAACAAGGTAGGCTACGCTGGCTAGGGTACTTGCCACAGGAATTCTATGGGAAGTTCTGGCGATGAGCATGGAGAAAACCAGGGTTCTTGTAGGCAGGCGATGATGATGATTGGGACCCGGTGCGCAGCACTCAGCCGTAAGCGCGTTCACTAATCACCACGATTGCCTTCACCTGTGGCGTTGGAGCGCGCGCTGTGCGCGTGCTGAGGTGCTGGGCGTCTCAGGAATACTCTCAGGAGGCGGGAATTCGGGAGACCCCGAACGCCGCGGGGTAGAGCCGGACCGACGCACGTTGCGTCGGGCCACCGGCAAACTCGGAGGAGCGGAGGGGAATGCGCGCGGTGGTGCCGCCGTAACAGGACCCCCCCCCAAGCGGGAGCCACCTGGTGACCGACCGGGGGCATCAGGATGGGCCCGGTAGAAGTCGCGGAGGAGAACAGGGGTCATGATCTGGGACCGAGGAACCCAGCATGTCCCGGAGGATGTCATTCATCATAGCCTGGAACACGGAGGGGGCGTTGGTGAGGCCAAACGGCATGACTAGGTATTCGTAATGGCCTCGGGGAGTTTTGAACGCGGTCTTCCACTCATCCCCCTCATGGATTCGAACCAGGTGGTAGGCGTTCCGGAGGTCCAATTTCGTGAAGATGGTGGCCTCCAGGAGGGGTTCGAAGTTGGAACTCATGAGGGGGAGAGGGTACGTGTTCCTGATGGTGATGGCGTTCAGCTCCCGGTAGTCAATGCATGGCCTGAGGTCCCCACCCTTCTTCTTCACGAAGAAGAACCCCGCCGCCACCGGGGAGAGAGTGGGTCGGATGAGGCCCTCAGCCAGACACTCAGAGATGTAGCTGTCCATAGCCGCCTTCTCAGGGAGGGAGAGGTTGTACAGGCGACTAACTGGGAGCTGGGCGCCGGGGCGGAGCTCAATGCCGCAGTCGTAGGGCCGGTGCGGGGGAAGGGTGCGGGCGCGCTCCTTGCTGAAGGCCTCTCCCAGGTCGTGGTAAACCTCTGGCACGGTGGAGAGGTCGGGGGGAGCAGGGGGCGGCCGAGACGACAGGGAGGGAGTCTGAGCAGCACGGAGGCACCGCGCGTAACAGGCCGTGCTCCAGCTCAGAATGCGGCCGGGGCCGTAGCTGACATGCGGCACATGGAGCTCCAGCCATGGTCGGCCCAGAATGAGAGGAGCCCGGGGGGTCTCAAGAATGTAGAACCGGATCTCCTCCACGTGATTTCCGGAAATTGTCATGGTCAGTGGCTCGGTCCGGTGTGTGAGGGGGCCTAGGTCGTGTCCATCCAAGGCCGAGACGGTGAGAGGGGTTTCCAGGGCGGCGAGGGGGAAAGCCGCTGAGGCGGCAAGGTGCGCATCCACAAAGTTGTCATCAGCCCCAGAGTCAATGAGCGCACCGATGGTAAGCGTCTGCCCGTGCCAGGCGAGGGTAACTTCGAACCGGGCAGGGCTGACAGATGGTGGGGAATGGGTAACACGGCTCACCAGAAATCCCCTCCTGGCTGGTGAGCCTACTCTTCTTGGCAGAGTGGGACAGTTGTCCCTCAGATGGCCCTTAGCTCCACAGTAGAGACATAATCCCAGTGCCCTCCTTCGGTCCTTCTCAACAGCCGTGAGGCGAGCCCTACCCACTTGCATGGGCTCTTCGCTGGTGAGAGCAGGCATGGTCAGGGTAAGTGGAACGGTGGAGGAGTTGCCCGGAGAGCGACCAGAGGGGGCGGGATGACGCAGCGCCTTCTCACGCTTCCTCTCCTGGTTGCGTTCGTCGATTTCCATAGCGAGAAAGATGAGTTGGTTAAGGGAGGTGGGGCGGTCCCTGACCAGCGCGTCCTTGAGAGTCTCGCTCAGGCCTCGTCGGAACTCGCTGCGCAGACCGACGTCGTTCCACCCGCTACCCATAGCCAGGGTGCGGAACTCGGTAGCGTAGGCAGCCACGGAGCGGCCACCCTGCTGGATGGTGGTGAGACGGGCATTAACGTCCTGACCATCAGCCGCATGATCAAAAACTAGCCTAAACTCGGCCTCAAAAGCAGCATAGTCATCGCGGAGGTGACTGCCCGGACCCAGGGCTGCCTGGACCCACTTCAGAGCCTCCCCAGTGGTGAGTGTAGCAATGTAGCCCACCCGTGCAGCGTCAGACCAATACATGCTGGGTTGATGTTGGAAAATGTATCCACACTGCATGAGGAAGCCCCTACACTCAGAGAAGGTCCCATCATATGGCTTGGGGTTAGCTAGGTGAGGTTCACGCTGGGGCTGGGTCCACTGCTCTCCAGTGTCGGCTGGGTCCATACTGGCCAGAACTTCTGTTATGACTGGGTTGGATTTGGACCCAAACGCACGACACCGGAGGCAGAGAAAAATGCAAAGCCCAAAAGGGCGGTTTAATAATAAATAAATAAGTCCAGTAGGCAAGGTCAAAAACGATAAACAGGCAGGGGTCAGGCGATCAGCAAACAATGTCCAATATCCGTAATCCGTAGTCAAAGTCCATATCCAGAAGGGGGGTCAGGGAATCCGTGTTTCAGTCCAGGGGTGGTGATAGCAGGCAAGCCGAGCACTGCACACTGGGTCTGGAGGGAAAGTAAAACGGAACGAGAAAAAATGGATAAGCAAAAACAGAGATACGGACAGCAATCAACAAGGTAGGCTACGCTGGCTAGGGTACTTGCCACAGGAATTCTATGGGAAGTTCTGGCGATGAGCATGGAGAAAACCAGGGTTCTTGTAGGCAGGCGATGATGATGATTGGGACCCGGTGCGCAGCACTCAGCCGTAAGCGCGTTCACTAATCACCACGATTGCCTTCACCTGTGGCGTTGGAGCGCGCGCTGTGCGCGTGCTGAGGTGCTGGGCGTCTCAGGAATACTCTCAGGAGGCGGGAATTCGGGAGACCCCGAACGCCGCGGGGTAGAGCCGGACCGACGCACGTTGCGTCGGGCCACCGGCAAACTCGGAGGAGCGGAGGGGAATGCGCGCGGTGGTGCCGCCGTAACACCATGCAAATATATGCACACTCACACACAGGGCTGATAATTAACACCTGCCACCGGCAAAATGCAGGTAAAACTTCCAAAATCTGAAAAAAATACTTGGCCGGTAGATTTTTTCATCTACAGTCCCCTTGGCAGGTGACTCACCGTGAGCCAAAAAGTTAATTTTCACCCCTGCTCACACACGCACATACACGCACACACAGTTTTTGTGTGGGGTCCTAATCCTTACCCTAGCCATAACCCCCCCCCCCCCCTCAAAAAAAATCTAAACATTAAATCTAACCCTAAACATAACCTTTGACCCCCTAACACTAACTATAATTGTAACCCAAGCCCTACATCTACACCTAAACTTGTGAGGAACTCACAAGTGAGCATTGTTCTTGTTTAAAGCAGCCACCAGGAGTTTTTCAGTTTTTGCTGATTTTATCGGCACCTGTGGACAAATGCGGTAGTGTTTTCCCGGAAAGACGATGACTCCCATGAGCACCATTTCTTCCTGTTGTAAATATCTCTTGCCTAGCCCAGCGTTCGTTTTGGAAACCAGCAAAAATAAATCAATTGTTTAGTCCTTTCTGACTAGTCCTACCCGACCAGCCAAGCAGATATCTATAGGGTATACATAGAAACAGCCAATCTTCTCGCAGAACATTTGCTAATATAGGTAATGTAGAGGCATCAGTAAAATTATGTTGTTTAATTGTCCTCGGAGTGGGTTTATTTGTTGTTATTGAGTCTATATCCTCAATACTGCACCTATAGTATGGCTGTGTATTCCAATAACGGTAACGTTACCACTTGTTGCTACGGGAGACTGTTTTGCCAGCGACCTCTATTTCATTTTTACGCATCATTTATGGGAACCAATCAGGGACTACGTTCTACTGGTAGGCAGAACAGCAGTCAAAACACAGTCCCTGATTGGCCCGGTCAAAACGTAATCGGAGAATGATCGTTCTAGATAGGAGTAAGTCCAGACTGATCTGTGGGAAGAAACTGAATGTGAGATACCATGAGATAAGGATGGTCTCACACACACACACACACACACACACACAAAGAGACACCAGAATATATTTTTAGATCTCCTCTGTAACATTAGACAGCAACCTCTGGGAAATGCAAGCCTCCATCCACCTCCCTCTCTTCGCGTGTGCGCGCGCCTGGGGGCGTGTCCTCCAGGTGGTCCGCCCCGGTGGATGGTCGTGGGGGCGTGTCATCCAGGTGGTCCGCCCCGGTGGATGTCCTTGGTGTTGTGCGCAGGCGTGTGTTCCAGGGAAAGAAGGCAAGATGATGATGCAACATTGCAGTCATCGCTACCAGAGAAGCCCTCTCGCATTCTTCCCCACACACACACACACACACACACGCCTGCCTGTCTTCTACCTATCTCCCCCTCTCCCGATGACCTCACCACCCATCACCCGTCAGTACGGCGACTTCTTGTGTGTCCTCGCCGCGTTGTCAAGCAACAGTTCCAGACGCCAGAGGAGGGGGAAGGCGGCTGTGCAGAACGCAGGAAACGCCAACCCCGCTCCCACATCCATCCCAGAATATCACACAGGGTGGTTACCATGGTAACATCGCAGGGTGGGTTGGGAGATATTCTTTCCAGGGCCTTTCTCGCTCTGCCCCCCCCCCCCCCCCAAAACACACACACAACACACACACACAGGGAGATGGTGTGAGACCGAGTAGCTGGAGATAACAGGCGGCCTGTATTTATTATTTATTTACTGTTTTGCTAGGCCTCTCGGAACCGGAGAGTTCCACCCCAAAGCCCGCGTCGGAGAAATAATTCCAGTTATTACACCTGGTCGAACGTGCAGATGCATAAAACCTCTTTTGTGTCGCCTTAATGAATAAAATATATAGCCAGGAGCTAATCGGCATAAACACAACCACTCACCGTGCTGATTAAACTTTCAGACAGCCTGTTAAGAGTGTGTGCGTGTGTGTGTGTGTGTGTGCGCGTGCTCGCGTGTCCGTGTGTGTGTGTGTATAAAAAAGTTTCTTCTCCATTTAGAGCTCCATTTACTTTTTTGCTGGTGCTAAGCCATCACAAGGTTGGAGCTAAGCCAGCATTGGTTCACACTCAGTCTCTCTCTCTCTCTCTCTCTCTCTCTCTCTCTCTGAATCCTTCCCCCTCCATAGCAACAATCTCTCCATAGTTCATCCACCCAAAAAAGTTCTGTTCCAAAACAGTACCTATTATTCCCAGCACTCATCCTCTCTCCCTCCGCCCCCTCTCCTCCTCCTCCTCCTCCTCTTCATCCTGAACGTAACTGACAGGTGCGTCGTCGGGGGGTAGTTTCCATCGGGTAAGTGATTGTGTAGGTTTCAGTGTCCCCGGACCCTGATGCTATCTGTGTGTAACCCCACACCCCGGCCAGGGCCCGGAGTCAAGCGTTTTTCCGAGGCCCCCTGCCCAAGGGCCTTTGTGATAGCGCTGCCATGGCTGCATAGGTGTGCTGAACGCTAATTATTTAACGGTTAGCATGGCATTATGTGTGTGTGCATGTGTGTTTGTGTGTGTGTGCGTGTGTGTGTGTGACAGCCCCGAGAGGCCGACATGACACTGATGGATGGGATCTTATCAGGGGAAGCAGATGCAGTGTCACGTTACTGACGTAGAGCAAGCAGGCAGCATACATCAATCACACACACACACACACATGCTTATATACAGTATATACTCTTAGATTCCACACACACACACACACACACACACACACGCTTATATATGCTTTTAGATTCAATGCACACACACTCACGCACACACACATACAGTGCTTCCCTCCCATACACCTCGCTCTCTCACACACACACACACACACACACACACACACACACACACCAGCAGAAGCACATTATCTTGTGTCCTGTCAAATGAAGTCAGCCTTGTCCCTCAGTTGGAGATTCGACTTTGTCGAAGAGCGTGTGTGAATTCAGGGGCTCAGAACGTACTGTAGCCGGAACATGGAGCTCCGCCCACCTGGACGGTCATCTGTGACCTCACAACCAGGGTGAAGGGTCACCTCACTAAGAGCCCATTTCCTTGTCCCCTCACATGGACTGGAAACTGCCTGTTCCATCGCACGTGTGTGTGTGCGTGTGTGTGTGGTAAGTGGGTCAGCGGTGTGTGTAAACACCCAGCGTGTGTCCGGTAATGAGACTGTCTGTCAAAGTGTCATTAAAGGAGACGGACGATGCTAAACGACACCCCCGGGTGCCATGTTATGACAAAAAAAACTGTGTGTTACACATGCTAAGTATCAGGACACACACACACACACACACAGTTGATGGATTGATGACAAATCGTCCTTTGGGAAGTCTTATTTCGGGCAGACGGATGGGAGGAGGCTGGAAGCCTGGGCCTGCAGATTCCTCGACTCTCAGGGACTAATTTAAACACTGCTCACCTTCTCGGTCAATGTATTGTATTGAACCATACACACACACACACACACTCTCACACACACACACACACACATACCATCCATCTTCCAAGCGATCGACAGGCAGAGGGGAGGGAGTGTGGGGTGAACAAGTCAGTGACCGTGTGTGTGTGTGTGTGTGTGTGTGTGTGTGTGTGTGTGTGTGTGTGTGTGTGTGTGTGTGTGTGTGTAATTAGCAAAGTAAAGTTGTCTGTAGCGTAGAGCTGTTGTTCCTAAGATAGGCCCAGACCAATTAGTCTTACAATAAATACCCGCACGACACCTTAATGGCAAGAAGGAACATTAATGTCATTAAAAGACAAAATACAGACGTGCAATTCCATCACACTCATACAGCCAGACAGCAGTCTGAACAATCCCTTTTCTAGAAACTCCTTTTCTAGACGCTCAGAGTGATGGTTGGAGTCTGGGCAGACCAACTGTTCGGAGGAATAATGACAAAACAAACAAAAAACAAACATATTTATTAGTCATGTTGCAAGACACGCATCACACAGTGTAGACGGCAACGCCGGAACACACACTCACACTAATGCGTCCACCAATGAAATTCTCCCCTGCTCTTCACCCATCCCGTCGTCCTTCCCCCCCCAAGGGCAGCCGGGAGCAGACAGTAGGCAGCGTGCAGGGGGACGCGCCCGGGGGGACAACCAAGCGCTGCTGTCCGTCTTCATCAGGGACGGGCAGCGTTGGAGATCTGTTCTCCTGCATGTTTTTCGTATTGGGTTGTAGCGTTGTTGTTTGGGTTTTCGATCGACCGGGCAGAGGGATGAAGTCTCCAGGCATGCCTGGACTCCCGAGCCCCATGAATCGGCACCGTCGACTAGAAAAGAACGGTACTTTGGACCGAGGTTGACGGAGAGGCGGGTTAGTCGACACCGATACGTCAATAGACAGCTCGTGGTCACGCCGCCCGCCATTGAGCCGTAACCCACGTCTCTTCAGGTGAACTGGTGGGGTCAGTCAATACCGGCCTTGCACCAACCGACTTTTCAACCGATTGCACTGTTTGATCAAATCAAACACGTTTGATGTTGTCGTAAGTTTGTCTTGGCTCGTGCAAATAGTGAAGTTCAGTGGCGTGAACATTGTCAGGTCACCCAGGTCTGCTCTCTCCAGCGCCAGACAGCAAACCGGTAGAGATATTTGTTCCACAGTGGAGGGGAGAAGGGAAAAAAGTGGACAGAAATCGCTGCAGCCCTCTAAATGTAGCCTTGCAAATAATATCCCTGCAAGGAATCTTCTAGGCTGTGACTAAAAATTTGGCACATTCATCTTCAGATGTGAGAGGATGTCAGACTTTAGTCTCTTCAAAGTCTCTAGTGTACAGTAGGCATAAGGGGAACTGGTACGGACTAAGGAGTATGGATTAAATGAAATTTGTCAGGATTTCTAAATGTGTGTGTGTGTGTGCGTGCTTAGTCTTAGGGTAGTCAAATGTGTGTATGTGCGTCTCTGTGTACTGTTTGTGTGTGTGTGCGTGTGTGTGTGTGTGTGTGCGTGTGTGGGTGTGTGTGGGTGTGTGTGTGTTTTGCATATGTCAATGCAGAATCATGTGTGATGGGACTTTGATAGTCCTGTGTTAGTGTGGGACTGCCACCAGCAAAGACTCTTTTTATTTGCTTTCTAACGAGCCATCTTTCTGACTAGCCACTTATGTTATTATCATAGGAAATGGAAAAGCACCGAGCTAATAGCATACTTGAACTGGATGCCGCTCGCCGTTACCGGCAGCTAATTATCTGTTCAGTCCTGGACCAAGATACTGTAGAGGACTGGAACCGGGATGGAGAGAACCAGGAGGAGGAGAAGAAGGAAAAATGAACGAAAGGTTTTCTGTTCGGTTCGTCCCTGGCTCGTGGCTTTCTGGGTAATGAATCATTAGTCTCACTGTCTATCCCACTCTCTCTCTCTCTCTCTCTCTCTCTCTCTCTCTCTCTCCCCCCGCCCCATTCTCCCTCCCCCTTCCCTTCTCTCCCTCCTCTCCTCCTCCGATTCTCCCTCTCTCTCTGTCTCTCTTTCTCCCCAGCTCAGAAGCGAGGGGTCTCTTGTAATTGCGGAGCAGCAGTGTAATTAAGCAGAGTAACAGAGTCAGGGTGGGGGCAGAGACAGAGGGATGGGCGAGATAAGGACTACGGGGCGAGCACATAGCTTTACGCACTCCGCCAGGGATGGAGAGAGAGGGAGAGAGAGAGGGTGGGGAGGGATGGAGGGAGGGGGTGGTCTTATCTGAGGCTTCAGAAACAAGGGAGTAATTATGTCGAGGGGGAGGAGAGAAAAGGAGGAGGGGGGTGGGGGGTGGTAGGCAGAAGAACAGCTCAATCTCTCCGATGAGAGTGATAGTGTTCTACCATTGTTCCTGGTTCACCTGTCCTTCATCCTTCCACCCCTCTCTCCATCCCTCCCCCCCTCCCTCCATCCTCCTTGTGGTCTGATGCAGGCTCTTCTGGATCTGGTCAGTAGGCGGGAGAGTGAGTCACAGTGCTGTTGGGTCAAGGAGGAGAGGAGTGACTGAGAGAGGGAGAGTCAGCTGGAGGAGGAGAGAGAGAGAGGAGAGGAGTCACAGAGAGGGAGAGTCAGCTGGAGGAGGAGAGAGAGAGAGGAGAGGAGTCACAGAGAGGGAGAGTCAGCTGGAGGAGGAGAGAGAGAGAGGAGAGGAGCGACAGAGAGGGAGAGTCAGCTGGAGGAGGAGAGAGAGAGAGAGAGGAGAGGAGCGACAGAGAGGGAGAGTCAGCTGGAGGAGGAGGAGAGAGAGAGAGGAGAGGAGCGACAGAGAGGGAGAGTCAGCTGGAGGAGGAGGAGAGAGGATAGGAGCGACAGAGAGGGAGAGTCAGCTGGAGGAGAGAGAGGAGAGGAGACTGAGAGAGTGAGAGTCAGCTGGAGGAGGAGAGAGAGGAGACTGAGAGAGTGAGAGTCAGCTGAAGGGGGAGAGGAGGGAGAGAGAGAAAGAGTCAGGTCAAGGAGGAGAGGAGAGGCCGTCCCGAGGAGACTTCTCTGTAGCACGTACTGTTTTTCGGTAGAGTTCGCTCCCATGGCTAAAATCCCCAGTGTTCCATTCCAGGCATATTGACAAGACCAAGACCTCCACACTACGCTAGCTTTCAGACCACATATTCCTTAGGTGTTTGTTAAGAACAGGCCTTACAATTCAGTTCAATTCAGTTGGCACGAAAGAACAAATGTTCATATTCCTTAAGCAACAGTGGAATTGCAGAAATAATTCTATATACACATACACACCCTAATACACAAATATACACAGGTAATTACATACAAACATATACACACATACAACTACATTCTCCCTCTCTCTCTCCCTCTCCCTCTCTCTCCCTCTCTCTCTTTCTCTCTCTCTGTCTCTCTCCATTTCTATGTGCATTCATTTTGGAAGATAGTTAAAAAGGATAGAAATAAATTACTATTACTCGATCAATCCCCCCCACCTCTGTCTCTCTCTCTCTCTCTGTCTCTCTCTCTCTCTCTCTCACCTTCTTTTTCAAGGTCAGCGGTTGAGAGATGTTTTGCCAGTGCCTCCTTTCCGGGTGAGTAATTTAAATGTAGAAGGGAGGGTTATTAGTTATCCAGCTTTCTGGGCCTATTATGGTTTAATAGGACTTCAGAGAGCTCTGTTCATTAAGCAGAGAGGCTCTGAGTTTGGAAAGGGGCTGGTTTTCAATCAGACTCCTATTATCCCACACTGGATCATGGTAGTAGGAGAGATGAAAAGACCGGCGCCACAATGGGGTATGTGGTGAGTCTCTGTCTCTCTCTCTCTACATATATATCCATCTCTCTCTCTCTCTCTCTCTCTCTCTCAATCTCTCTCTCTTTCTCTCTATCTCTCTCTCCATCTTTCTCCCTCTCTGCGTCTTTCTCTCTCCCTCTCTCCGTCTTTCTCTTTCCATCTCTCTCTCTCTATCTCTCTCTCTCCATCTTTCTCCCTCTGTATTTCTCTCTCCCTCTCTGTCTTTCTCTCTCCATCTCTTTCTCTCTCTCTCTCTCTCTCTCTCTCTCTCTCTCTGGGAGATCATCAGACCGCTGCAAGAGACGGATGAAAGACAAGACAGAAGGAGAAAGAGTGGAGGACAGAGAAAGAGAGAGAGTGGAGGATAGAGGGAGAGAGAGAGAAAGAGAGAGAGAGGAGAATAAAGGGAGAGAGAGAGAGTGGAGGATAGAGAAAGTGGAAGATAGAGAGAGAGTGGAAGATTTATATATAGAGAGAGTGGAGGATAGAGGGAGAGAGAGAAAGAGAGTGGAGGATAGAGGGAGAGAGAGAAAGAGAGAGTGGAGGATAGAGAGAGAGTGGAGGACAGAGGGAGTGTGGAGGATTGAGAGAGAGAAAGAAAGAGAGGGAGAGAGAGAGAGAAAGAGAGAGAGAGTGGAGGACAGATAGTGTGGAGGATTGAGAGAGAGAGAAAGAGAGGGAGAGAGAGAGAGAAAGAGAGAGTGGAGGACAGAGAGAGTGTGGAGGATCGAGAGAGAGATAAAGAGAGGGAGAGAGAGAGAGAAAGAGAGAGTGGAGGACAGAGAGAGTGTGGAGGATTGAGAGAGAGAGGTTAGGAAGGGAAAGTGGAGCAGAGATGAAAACAGGACACTGCGCCCCTTTCTAGGAAAATGTGATTATGTCTAATGTATTCAGAGACCCACATATGGAGAACACACTCACACACACACACACACCCACACACACACACACACACACACACACACACACACACACACACAGGGTATCTGTGTTCCCTGAGGGATATGGAACATGAGGCAACCTGCTGTTCCCATACCCGGCCACAGGTTTCACACCTGATCCTCAGAGGTGTGCACACACACACACACACAGATATATTTAGTAATTTAGAGGGAAGCGCTGTGTGATGACTTCTTGAGACATCAGCATGTACTAATTAGAGAGGAAATTCATCAACAGCTGAACACAAAGGTATAATGTGGGGAGAGAGAGGGGGAGAGAGAGAGGGAGAGAGAGAGGGGGAGAGAGAAGGGGAGAGAGAGAGGGGAGAGAGAGAGGGGGAGAGAGAGAGGGGGAGGCTGAATTGTTAAAGTCTTTATTTGTCACACAAGCTTTGACACTCCAATACATGCGAGCAATGGGCAACACATGAACACACACACACACACACACAAACACACACGTTTAGCGTCTGCCTGGTGAAATGAGTTATCTGCCTTTGACCCGCCCTGCGCCGTCCTTCCTCCATAGGCCGCCAGGAGCAGTTGGCGGTGCCAGCCGGGGCCACGCCCAAGGATCAGACCGCCCCTAAGTGCTCTGTCCAATCACAGTCAGGGACGGACAGGAGAGCGATCTGTTCCTTTGAGTGTTTTTATGGGTTCTTTTTTTGGAGGGAACTACCCTGAGTAGGCCTGACAGCCCTGGGGAGGATCTGCTGCCCCCCCCCCCCAAGGCCCAATCGAACCCAGGACCCGACTGCTGTGAGGCGACGGTGCAAACCGCTCGAGGGAGGGAATAGAAGAGCAGAGCCGGTGTGTGAGAGAGGGCTACGAAAGAGAGGGAGGGATGGACGGAGAGTAAGTGTGTCCGGGCTATTTCAGGGCTTATTAATGCATAACGTGGCAGCCAGGCCATACATTTACACTTATCTATCTATCTATCTATCTATCTATCTATCTATCTATCTATCTATCTATCTATCAATCTCTCTTTCTTTTCATTTGCTCCCTCATCATCTCCCTCTCTCTCTCTCCCCCTCTCTCTTTCTCTCTCTCCCTCTCTCTCTCTCTCTCCTTCTCTCTTTCTCTCTCTCTCCCTCTCTCTCTTTCTCTCTCTCTGATTCTGTATCTACATCTGTATCTGTTTCCAATTTAATTGACATTAGTAAAAACAACTCCTGTGTCTTGTTCTCCACAATTGACCAATTATTAAATCCTCCTCCTCCAACACACTCTGAATTTCTCTCCCATAACAAATGTAATGAATTTGCTGAATTTTTTAGAGACAAGATATCCAACATCAGGACTGTTATTACCACAAAACAAGTTAATAACTATATAGAAATAGACCCTGTCTCACGGCCAACAAGCTCATTTGTTTCCTTCAACCTCATT
>NC_140246.1:6035767-6055767 GCF_949987555.1 Borostomias antarcticus
TAATGTTTGTGATGTGACAGGAGTGTGGTTATTAGACTGTAATCTCGCTGATTTGTTAGTGTGTGTGTGTGTGTGTGTGTGTGTGTGTGTGTGTGTGTGTGTGTGTGTGCGTGCGTGCGCGGGCATACTGCATACTGCATTGGGTTGCGTTGGCTTTAATGATGGAAGGACACCTGTATGTGCTCTGCTGCATGAGCCAGGGGCGAGTGTGTGTGTGTCTGTGTGTGTAAGTGTGTGTGTGTGTGTGTGTGTGTGTGTGTGTGTGTGTGTGTGTGTGTGTGTGTGTGTGTGTGTGTGTGTGTGTGTGTGTGTGAGCGTGTGCTTGTGCATGTGTGCATGTGTGTTTGACGTGGAGAGATGGATGGGGAGCCTGGCAGCTCCAATCTGTTGCTTGAAAAGTTTAAAAATAGATGAATGAATGTCTCTCAGGTGGCCTTTATCAGTGTGTGTGAAAACATGGTGCAAGACAGACCCACAACGTGTGTGTGTGTGTGTGTATATGTGTGTGTGTGTGTATGTATGTGTGTGTGTGTGTGTGTGTGTGTGTGTGTGTGTGTGTGTGTACACTCGTGTGTGTGCGTGCGGGCCTCTAACCTGCCTGCTAGACACACAGTCTCAGGTCCGTTCTCTCTCTGCTTATCGACTTGGAGTATAAGGCTGGTTCAGACTGCAGAGAAAGAGAGAGGGAGAGAGAGAGGGAGAGAGAGAGAGGGAGTGAAAGAGAGGGAGAAAGAGAGGGAGGGAGGGAGATTTTTTTATTTTTTATTTTAAAATAAACGTTTATTTCCAAACACAGGCATGTTTACCCCATTGTCCTTCTCTCACAAGTTAAAAACCCACAATCATACAAGTAACATCCAACCTCAAAATAAAACCCACATCAAAACCCGAGAACCAAGTAGTTTTCCCTCACGGAACAGAGGACCCCCTGCACCCCCCAGATGCGCACAAACCCCTCTATGTTCCCCGTCAGTCAACTCCACCCCGAGTCTAGCTGCCAGCAGCCCCTTCAGCATTAGGACCACATCCTCTGAGCCCCCACCCCTCACACGGTTCTTCCGGGTTTTCCAAATGGCTAATTTGGCCAGCCCCGACAGAAAATTAATCAAAAAATGTACCTCCCTCCTGCTCACACAATAACGTGGGCCATAAATGAAAAGACCAAAAGACCCAAACCCTTAAACCAATCCTGCAGATGACTAAACAAACTAACCAGTCGGACACACTGAACAAAAAGATGCTGAAAACTTTCAGGTTGCGCACAAAAAAGACAGCCGTCCCCCACGCCAGGATCGAGGTGCACCAGATATCTGTTGGTAGCTATGGCCCCATGTACAATCCTCCACTGGAGGTCACCCGTCCGTTTGTCAACGGGGGGTTTGTACAGGGACCGCCAACAGCCCCTCGGAGATGACCCCGTGTCAAAAAACTCAGTCCACCTCGACACCTGCACCCCTGCCAGAGAGCGTAAGTTTAAAACCTTTACACTTATACCATACACCGCCCTCCTCCCCACCATCTCAAAGTCCCCCAACTCCGGGATCTTAAAAGACAGCAGGGCGTTGTTCTCTTCCCGCCACTGCCCCACAGCTGGAGAGACAGCCAGAGAAGGACAAACACACTCATAGTCATCATCCCATTGGTCTGATAGAGTACGGTCTTCAGCATACGCCCTGAGGGCTCCTCGCAGGGAAGCACAGACCTCCTCCACCAGCCTGAGCAGCAGTCTGTAGGACCTGATGTCCACCAGCCTGAGCAGCAGTTTGTAGGACCTGATGTCCACCAGCCTGAGCAGCAGTCTGTAGGACCTGATGTTCACCAGCCTGAGCAGCGGTCTGTAGGACCTGATGTTCACCAGCCTGAGCAGCGGTCTGTAGGACCTGATGTTCACCAGCCTGAGCAGCGGTCTGTAGGACCTGATGTTCACCAGCCTGAGCAGCGGTCTGTAGGACCTGATGTTCACCAGCCTGAGCAGCGGTCTGTAGGACCTGATGTTCACCAGCCTGAGCAGCGGTCTGTAGGACCTGATGTTCACCAGCCTGAGCAGCGGTCTGTAGGACCTGATGTTCACCAGCCTGAGCAGCGGTCTGTAGGACCTAAGGTTCACCAGCCTGAGCAGCGGTCTGTAGGACCTGATGTTCACCAGCCTGAGCAGCGGTCTGTAGGACCTGATGTTCACCAGTCTGAGCAGCAGTCTGTAGGACCTGATGTTCAGCCGATCCATGAGCTGTTGGACAGGTGTCTTCATTAGATGCCCCAGCTTGACGCACCCAGCCTCCCTCAGTCTGGATCTCAGGCTGACAGATGACAGCACCTGAGACATGAGCAGACAGTTCCCGAACAGGGGTTCCTCAAAGAGCCCATCCCAGGAGTCCGCACCGCTCCACGACGAAACTCAAACACCTGCCAGGCCTGCAGCAGCACCGATGGGTAGAAAGGAGTGAGCCCAGTTAAGTCCACCGACTAGGGTTGGAGCAGAAACAGATGTCTATCGTAGCCCAGTCGTCCAGCCCTCCTCAGCAGTGCACAAGCAGTGTCCACCCAAGGCAGGTCCAAGCTGTAAAGCGGTCTCTGAGCCGTCTGTAGTCTGAACGCTGTAACACGAGAGGCGATGTCCACCAGGCCCTGTCCTCCCTCCTGTACCGGCAGGTACAGAGTCGCCGCCCTCAACATTATCATCACACAACAGCGCCACTGGTCTCCAGTTCCGCTGAAGAGCCAAATCTCCTTTCTTGGGGAGAAGTGACAGCCCCGCACACCGACAGGATGCAGGCAACAGTCCCGTCTGAGAACACTCCTGAAGCACCTCCCACAGGTCAGCTCCCAGACACCTCCAGAAGTGTTTATAAAAGTCCAGCGGCGGTCCGTCCAGCCCGGGGGATTTTCCATCAGCTATCTGACCCACAGCAGCAGTGAGCTCCTCCAGAGAGAGGGAGGGAGGGGAGAGAGAAAGAGGGAGAGAGAGGGAGGGAGTGAGAGAGAGAGAGGGAGCAAGAGAGAGGGAGTGAGAGAGAAAGAGAGGGAGAGAGAGGGAGTGAGTGAGAGAGAAAGAGAGGGAGCGAGGGACAGAGAGGGAGTGAGAGAGAAAGAGAGGGAGCGAGGGAGAGAGAGGGAGTGAGAGAAAGAGAGGAAGCAAGAGAGAGAGGGAGTGAGAGAGAAAGAGAGGGAGCGAGGGAGTGAGAGAGAAAGAGAGGGAGCGAGGGAGAGAGAGAGGGAGCGAGGGAGAGAGAGGGAGTGAGAGAGAGAGGGAGGGAGAGAGAAAGAGAGGGAGCGAGGGAGAGAGAGGGAGTGAGAGAGAAAGAGAGGTAGCGAGGGAGAGAGAGGGAGTGAGAGAGAACGAGAGGGAGCGAGGGAGAAAGAGAGAGTGAGAGAGAAAGAGAGGTAGCGAGGGAGAGAGAGGGAGTGAGAGAGAAAGAGAGGGAGCGAGGGAGAGAGAGAGAGAGGGAGCGAGAGAGGGAGAGAGGGAGCGAGAGAGGAAGAGAGGGAGCAAGAGAGAGAGAGGGAGTGAGAGAGGAAGAGAGGGAGCGAGGGAGAGAGGGAGCAAGGGAGAGAGGGAGCAAGGGAGAGAGGGAGTGGGAGAGAGAGAGGGAGTGAGAGAGAAGCTATGGATCCGTCCTTCAGGGTTGAAGGCGGCTCGTTCGGCTCAGTCAGCGTGTCTAAGCGTGACTCGCCCTCTAACTCCCGCCTCTTCTGCGACCCCTGGAACGGTGGATTCCTGGATAACATGAAGAAGAGGAAACCACATTCAGAAAGAAAAACAGGAGTCTCTCTCTCTCTCTTTCCCCTTCGGACAGCTGATGATCACGCTGTCTGGGTGTGGCCTGTAGGCATGGTAAATGGTAAATGGACTGCACTTATATAGCGCTTTTCCACCTTAGCGGCACTCAAAGCGCTTTACAATGGCCTCTCATTCACCCATTCACACACACATTCACACACCAATGGAGGCAGCTGCCATGCAAGGTGCTAACCTGCTAATTGGGAGCAATTTGGGGTTAAGTGTCTTGCTCAAGGACACTTCGACGTGTGGACAGTCGGAGCTGGGATTCGAACCGCTGACCCTTTGATCGTTGAACGACCCGCTCAACCAACTGAGCTACAGCCGCCCCAAGGCATAGAGGAGACTCATAGAGGAAGGAAGAAAGGAAAGAAGGAATGAAGGAAGGAAGCAAGCAATAAAGGGATCGATTGAAATGAATATGTGGTTCTAGTGTAGAAGATGTGGTTCTAGTGTAGAATATGTGGTTGTAGTGTAGAATATGTGTTCATATTGGAATATGTGGTTCTAGTGTAGAATATGTGGTCGTAGTGTACAATATCTAGTTCTAGTGTAGAATGTGGTTCTAGTGTAGAATGTGTAGTTCTAATGCAAGACGTGGTTGTAGTGTAGAATATGTGGTTCTAGTGTACAATATATGTTCATAGTGTAGAATATGTGGTTCTAGTGTAGAAGATGTGGTTCTAGTGTATACTATGTGGTTGTAGTGTAGAATATGTGTTCATAGTGGAATATGTGGTTCTAGTGTAGAATATGTGGTCGTAGTGTAGAATATGTGGTTCTAGTGAAGAATATGTGGTTCTAGTGTAGAATATGTGGCCGTAGTGTAGAATATGTGGTTCTAGTGTAGAATATGTGGTTCTAGTGTATGAATATGGAGTTCCGACTCCTTCCTTCTGTTCTCCCTCCCGGTGAACTGTTACCGGTCCATCCAGCTCCAAAGACGAGCCACCATATGTCGTCTTTTACAGCTGCTTATAACTGTAGCATCAGTCTATTACAGCTGCTTATAACTGTAGTTTCAGTCTATTGCAACTGTTAATATCTGTAGCATCAGTCTGTTACAGCTGTTAATAACTGTAGCGTCAGTCTGTTATAGTTGTTAATAACCTTAGTGTCAGTCTGTTACAGCTGTTAACTGTAGCGTCAGTCTGTTACAGCTGTTAATAACCTTAGTGTCAGTCTGTTACAGCTGTTAACTGTAGCGTCAGTCTGTTACAGCTGTTAATAACTAGCGTCAGTCTGTTACAGCTGTTAATAACTAGCGTCAGTCTGTTACAGCTGTTAATAACTAGCGTCAGTCTGTTACAGCTGTTAATAACTAGCGTCAGTCTGTTACAGCTGTTAATAACTAGCGTCAGTCTGTTACAGCTGTTTATAAATTGCGTCAGTCTGTTACAGCTGTTAATAACTAGCGTCAGTCTGTTACAGCTGACTCGCCCTCTAACTCCCGCCTCTTCTGCGACCCCTGGAACGGTGGATTCCTGGATAACATGAAGAAGAGGAAACCACATTCAGAAAGAAAAACAGGAGTCTCTCTCTCTCTCTTTCCCCTTCGGACAGCTGATGATCACGCTGTCTGGGTGTGGCCTGTAGGCATGGTAAATGGTAAATGGACTGCACTTATATAGCGCTTTTCCACCTTAGCGGCACTCAAAGCGCTTTACAATGGCCTCTCATTCACCCATTCACACACACATTCACACACCAATGGAGGCAGCTGCCATGCAAGGTGCTAACCTGCTAATTGGGAGCAATTTGGGGTTAAGTGTCTTGCTCAAGGACACTTCGACGTGTGGACAGTCGGAGCTGGGATTCGAACCGCTGATCCTTTGATCGTTGAACGACCCGCTCAACCAACTGAGCTACAGCCGCCCCAAGGCATAGAGGAGACTCATAGAGGAAGGAAGAAAGGAAAGAAGGAATGAAGGAAGGAAGCAAGCAATAAAGGGATCGATTGAAATGAATATGTGGTTCTAGTGTAGAAGATGTGGTTCTAGTGTAGAATATGTGGTTGTAGTGTAGAATATGTGTTCATATTGGAATATGTGGTTCTAGTGTAGAATATGTGGTCGTAGTGTACAATATCTAGTTCTAGTGTAGAATGTGGTTCTAGTGTAGAATGTGTAGTTCTAATGCAAGACGTGGTTGTAGTGTAGAATATGTGGTTCTAGTGTACAATATATGTTCATAGTGTAGAATATGTGGTTCTAGTGTAGAAGATGTGGTTCTAGTGTATACTATGTGGTTGTAGTGTAGAATATGTGTTCATAGTGGAATATGTGGTTCTAGTGTAGAATATGTGGTCGTAGTGTAGAATATGTGGTTCTAGTGAAGAATATGTGGTTCTAGTGTAGAATATGTGGCCGTAGTGTAGAATATGTGGTTCTAGTGTAGAATATGTGGTTCTAGTGTATGAATATGGAGTTCCGACTCCTTCCTTCTGTTCTCCCTCCCGGTGAACTGTTACCGGTCCATCCAGCTCCAAAGACGAGCCACCATATGTCGTCTTTTACAGCTGCTTATAACTGTAGCATCAGTCTATTACAGCTGCTTATAACTGTAGTTTCAGTCTATTGCAACTGTTAATATCTGTAGCATCAGTCTGTTACAGCTGTTAATAACTGTAGCGTCAGTCTGTTATAGTTGTTAATAACCTTAGTGTCAGTCTGTTACAGCTGTTAACTGTAGCGTCAGTCTGTTACAGCTGTTAATAACCTTAGTGTCAGTCTGTTACAGCTGTTAACTGTAGCGTCAGTCTGTTACAGCTGTTAATAACTAGCGTCAGTCTGTTACAGCTGTTAATAACTAGCGTCAGTCTGTTACAGCTGTTAATAACTAGCGTCAGTCTGTTACAGCTGTTAATAACTAGCGTCAGTCTGTTACAGCTGTTAATAACTAGCGTCAGTCTGTTACAGCTGTTTATAAATTGCGTCAGTCTGTTACAGCTGTTAATAACTAGCGTCAGTCTGTTACAGCTGTTAACTGTAGCATCAGTCTGTTACAGCTGTTAATAACTGTAGTGTCAGTCTGTTACAGCTGTTAATAACTAGCGTCAGTCTGTTACAGCTGTTAACTGTAGTGTCAGTCTGTTACAGCTGTTAATAACTGTAGCATCAGTCTGTTACAGCTGTTAATAACTAGCGTCAGTCTGTTACAGCTGTTAATAACTGTAGCGTCCTCTCTGCCCTTCTCCAGGTTCGTTCTCCTCATCACAGTTTGGATTAGTCATTACCACGCCTGGCTGGTGAACAGTTCTTATCTCTAGACACACGAGCGAACACACACACACACACACACACAACTTTGTGGGAACACACACACACCGAATCATTGCAGCACACTCTTGTGCCCACAAACCCACTCACTCATGGATGATGTGCACGCACACACACACACACACACACACATTGTGCACCATATATAATCTATAATGAATGTAATTATGATCTATAATGAATGTGATTTCTCATTAGGCTAGATGTTTTATACATCCCATGCGCTTCATGTGTTTGCTCGTGTGTGTGTGGGGGGGGGGGGGGGGGGATAGAGAATTCAATGGATGAGGGGGCCTACAGGCTTTACTGCTTGTCTTCTAATGGCCTTGACAGGGCAGAGAGAGAGAGAGAGGGAGGGAGAGAAAGAGAGAGGGGGGGGAGGGAGTGAGGGAGGGAGTGAGGTGGTGTGTCGGGGGATTATAAATGATTCACTCAAACCAACGTTGAACGCTACATGGATCCCGTTTATGAAACGTTAAACACCCCGCGGACACGTTAATGTACTACCAGGTAGAAGACACACACAGTCTACACACTAGTACACACTGCACACACACACACACACACACACACACACACACACACTGTACACTACACACACAGAGACACATTTGCCATGGATAAGCTCATGCCCTGTCTGTGTGTGTGTGTGTGTGTGTGTGTGTGTGTGTGTGTGTGTGTGCGTGCGCGCACATGCCAGTGTCATAAAGTGTGCCCAAGGGATTGGGTTAAGCAGAGAGAGTCAAGGTTGCCCACGAAGTCAAGTTATGTAAGCACAGTTGTGAGGGCTATTTGAAGCTCTCTACAGAATTGAAAGAGGGAAGAATAAGAAAAAAACTAAGATCAAAGCAAAGCACTTTGTTAGGTTGGTCGAGCGGTCATGGAGGCGAATGAGGAGGAGCAGAGTCCAGGTGACGTTCCAAAATGTCAAGAGTTTATTTTTATTTTTAAAAAAAATTGCCTTTTTCTTTTAAAAACACCGTGGTACAAACAACCCACATCTGCCAGTCCCAGTTACAGCACAACTGAGCCCTTATATAGGAGGAGCAGACAATTAACCTGCTGGCACATACCAATTACACAGGTTCCTTGCATACTTTAAACCCAACAGATAATACATATTTACCTACAACTAAGTACCAAAATATACACATGATCTTTATAAATATATACCCCCCCAACTATCACAAACAACCCCCATACATACTTTACCAAAAATAGATATAATTAAATAGTAAGGATAAACTCCCCCCCTACCCACTTCCCACTTGATCTTAACCCTCCCGGAACTATAAATAGGTGTGCGAGCCCCCGGGGAACTATTTGCTCGTCGGACACCCTGAGAGGAGGAGAAGAGGCAGCGGTTAGTTTAGGCATATACACATGACTGTTCAATTAAATGTAAAGATTCTCATTCAGTCCTACTTCCAATTACTACATTGAGTCAAATCAATGTGCACCATGTTTCTGTTCCCAGACAGAGACAACCGATGAGGCAGGAGCCCAGTGTCTGCGCTGCAATGACAGCGAAGACAACCGCAACCAGTCAAACAATCAATCAATAAATATAAATATGTTCCTAAAATGACTGTCTATTTTCCCTGTACCTATGTGCCAAGCCATGTGCAAAATAAGCATGTCAATTAATCTCATTCACCAGTGCTTTAGCCCTACACAGTTCCAATCAATAATCAGAATGTTCCAGCTCTCTAGTAACGGCAGCTCGCCGTTACACACTCAAATGAAATCTCTTCCGGGTCACAGAGCAGAAAAAAAGCGTTAGAGCCCCAATTATGAGTGGAGCTGGAAATCATTTTTGTTCTCCTATGTTTTTTCAGACACACAATGTAGCCTCCACATCTGTTTACCACTCAGTGAATCAAATTACGCAAACATCAAACAGATGTTTTACTCTTTTTTTTTTCATTTTCATGTACATGCGTGTAAATCATTGTCAATTAGTTTTGTTTGTGTGTGTGCAGGCGTTTGTGTGTATGTGTGTGTGTGTGTGCATTTGCGTGCATGATTGTGTGTTTGTAAGGACATTTGTTTATTTGTGTGTGTGTGTGTGTGTGTGTGTGTGTGTGTGTGTGTGTGTGTGTGTGTGTGAGTGCGTGCGCATGTGCATTAATATTTGTGTGTGCACGTTTTTTTGTGTGTGTGTATGCATGCATATTTTTGTGTGTGTACGTTTGTTTGTTTGTGTGTGTGGGTGAGAGTGTGTGTGTGTGTGTGTCTGGGCTGTTCTGGATATTAATCGTACATCATAGTGCATACAGCAATACAGATCATGGTCCATAAAGCACCAAGTGAGTGGGAATGTGTGCGTGCGTGTGTGCGTGCGTGCGTGCGTGTGTGTGTTTTACAAGCCGATTCATTCCTATTTGTAACTGAGGAGATAAGGGCCTTGGTACTCTCCTTCTATTGTGAACTTCATTGTACCTCACTGCTAGTTCAGCTATCCCTCATCGCACCCTATAGTGTTAGTATGGTATGTTCATGTATATTTCTATAGTGTTAGTATGGTATGTTCATGTATATTTCTATAGTGTTAGTATGGAATGTACCTGGACATGACACAGCACATGTCCCTTAAAACATGACACAGCACATGTCCCTTAAAACATGACACAGCACATGTACTGTATATAAACATGACACAGCACATGTACCTAGACATGACAGCACATGTGCCTTACTAAACACAGCTCATCTCTGTCCATCTCTCCATTCCCTAGAAACACAAGTCAAATCTTACAGCACAACCTGTATAGTCATACTCAGCAAATCCTCCGGTGGATTTATTATTCTAAAAACTATTTTTGTGATTTCCCTACAGAACCGATTATCAGTTTATGTGAACAGAGCAGAAATTGTCTCCAATATTCGAGGTGCTAAAGTGTTTTTTTGGTGAGTCATTTATTCTGCTCCGGCGTGATATGATTCTATATCTCTCTGCCTACGAGCGTCTTTTAATGAAGCCATTATGAGGAGAATGGTCGAACGTCCGCCGCCACGCCTAACGGAGAGAGGGAGACGCGGGCGGACGGTTAGAGCGTCTGACCGATGACCGAAAGGCCACTTGACGATCGCCTCCGTTGCCTACAGTTGTGTATTACAGTGATTACATTACATTACAGTAATTTAGCAGAGGCTGTTATCCAAAGCGATTTACAATCATTGCATTTAACGTAGGTAGTACTACTGGGGCGGCTGTGGCTCAGGAGGTAGAGCGGGTCGTCCGATGATCGTAGGGTCGGCGGTTCAAATCCGGGCTCCTCCCGTCCACATGTCGAAGTGTCCTCGGGCAAGACGCTAAACCCCGAATTGCTCCCAATGAGCAGGCTAGCATCTTCCATGGCAACTGGCCGCCATTGGTGTGTGAATGTGTGTGAGAATGGGTGAATTTGAGAGGCCATTGTGGAGCACTTTGGATAAAAGCGTTATAAGAGCAGTCCATTTACCATCACCATTTATTACTATTCGCCAGAAGACACAAGTGCATCTCCTTTCTTAGTCAGCAAGTGCTTAAGAGCACAATCTAGTGCTGAAGCCAAAGTAGTTGCAAATGTAGCAAAATATAAATACAATAGGTGCTTAAGAGGGAGGCTTGTGGTAGTACTTCTTGAAGAGGTGAGTTTTGAGCCTGCAGTGAAAGACAGGCAGCGACTCTGCTGTCCTGACATCAGTGGGCAGTTCATTCAACCACTGTGGGACCAGGACAGAAGTGTAGGAGGACTACAGTGTACGGACGGATTGTTGAGAGAGGGCTAAAGGATCCACTGGAGAAGTTTGAGTTTGTGTTCTTCCTTTCGTTTCCTTACTACTCTTTTGAAGACTAGTCCTCCATTCCTCTTTCACCTTCTGTGTCCCAGACGGTCTCCGTCCTGGACAGAGTTCAGACGCACGTCTCCAGCCTCGGCCGAGAACATTGGCAGACTGGGGTTAATGACCCGTTTCCCCTCCTCTCCCACTGATTGGCTGGCGACTGCGCCGCCCGTATTCAAGGTGATGGGGCAAACTCTGTGTCAGTGAGTGATGGCTCTTGTCTCTGCGCTCTTAAGCCTTGAGCCACAGCTCCTACTAACCCGCCCAGGGGAAATTGAATGAGATTCCATGACCTTGCAGGTATGTGTGTGTGTGTGTGTGTGTTTGTGTGCGTGTGCTTCATTTGTGCATGTGTGTCTGTGCGTGTTTCTGTGTGTTTTTTCTGTGTGTGTGTGTGTGTGTGTGTGTGTGTGTGCGCGTGCGTGCGTGCGTGCGTGCTTGTGTAATGGATTTTAACTGATCTAGTCAAAAAAGGATTTGCCAAGATTCGCTCAAACAGGTTAAGTCTGGTTTATTGAGAAAACATACGAGCGCAAGGACTTTAGGACAACGCACATGAGTGGTTTATCCAAAGCCCCGCTGCCTGGTGTTGCGCAGCCTTATATTCAAGCAAAACACAGGTATGGCGCTTCCAGGATGTGATTGGCTAACCCATTGTACGTCATATTAAATGGCAGGCGTCATCAACAGTGGTCGAGAATACAGACACGTGACATGAGAAAAGGCGGTAATTTCTTGAAGGGACAAAGGATGGTTATTCTGGAGTAGACAACGTCTAGGTGTTTTGACCTCCTGGAGGTCATCCTGTCATGAATTAGGTTAGCACAGCTATGTGAAAGGTTGAGGGAGGTGGTGAATTACAAAAGGAGGTGATGAAACTATAATTTCTATGACAATTGCGTGTGTGCATGCGTGTGTGTGTGTAGGTGTGTGTGCGTCCCATCATTAGTCCACAGCATCTAATTTTGGTCTCATTCATTCTCTCTTCTCTCTCTCTCTCATTCACTCGCTCTCACTCACTCTCTCTCACACACACACACACACACACACACACACACACACACACACACACACATATGTAATCAAACAATGTCACCCACACATCCTCTTTGTGGTGTGCTCTACTATATATTGCTATTGTGTACCCATGTGACAGTGCCCCTCAACAGTGTGTGTGCGTGTGTGTGTGTGTATATACTGTATATATGAGGGTGTTTGTGTATGTGTGCGCGCACAGACACACTCTCACATAAGCACACAGTGTCATCCACAAACCCTTTCCTTTGTGTAGTCATGCCTGTGACGATGTCCTTCAGCAGAAAATGTGTGTGTGTGCATGTGTTTGTGTTTACCCTAGTGTGTGTCTGCCTCATTAAAACAGCCACGCACACAGCTCACTCTGTCCCACTCACATCTCCCCTTGTCCTGCTCATCCGCCTCCCCTCATCCATCTCCCCTCATCATCCTCTCCTCTCCTCAAGGTCGAAAAGGTTAATTTGCTCACTGTCATATTTAATTGCGACAGACAGAGAGAGAGAGAGATGAGGGACAGAGAGATTACAGCGAGCGTAGTATCACACACACAAAAGTACAGTACACGCGCACACACGTACAGTCAGGCACACAATCATACACTCTCTACACACTCTCTTATATCCACACACACACACACACACACAATGTGGGCCGCGCTATCTGACATATCAGCCTCATCCTCAGAGCTTTGAAGGCCAACCCTGGGTGTTCATCGTAGGCAGGTAATCAAGCATTAGTCATTCATTATGTACAGGAGAGATTATCTGTGTGTGTGTGTGTGTGTGGGGGGGGGCCAGCCTCTCGCAGCTCTCTGATTAGCGCAGCCTGAGGTGAGGGGAGGGCTCATGAGGCGCCAGGGAGAGGAGAGAAGGACAGAGCCCCCGCTCCAATGACTGTGTCTCTCTTTCACTCTATCTCTCTCTCCCTCTCTCTCTCTCTCCCCCTCTCTCTCTCTCTTCCTCCCTCTCTCTGTCCCCGTGTCACCTTGTGACATACTTTCTCTCTTATACATCATCTCTCTTTCTCGCTCTCTCTTTCTCTCTCAGTGTGGTTAATTACAGAAGTCTAATGGGAGAAGTTGAGTGTGTGTGTGTGTGTGTGTGTGTGTGTGTGTGTGTGCGTGTGTGTGTGTGCGTGTGTGTGTGTGTGTGCGTGTGTGTGCGTGCGTGTGTGCGTGCGTGCGTGTGTGTTTGTAATTACGGTGGAATCTTTAATGTGCTGGGCTGGTGAGTGCTGTAACTCATCTCTGTAATTTAATTATAGTCACAAGAAGACAACCCCTCCCCCCCTTCCCCTCCATACTCATACACCTTGTGTGGGGGGGGGGGGGGGGCGTCAGAGGCGTCCCACAGTGATGACGTCACTCCTCCGAATGGCTTTCATCTGTGCGGCGTGACGTATCCGTGCAAACAGTTTGTGTGCTCGCGCACGTGTGCATTCGTTTGGTGTGCATGAACGTGCCAGTGCAGACAAGCGCGTGTTGCATGTTCAATAGCAGGTGTTTCTGAGAGTGTAGTATCGTACCTTAAAGTAAATCCTTCCAGCAACAGCACATTGTCACCACACTGGAGAGACGCACAGAGAGATACCCAGACACTCTGGCTCTGTATTAATATATGCATCTTTTCATATATGCACCATCTTTGTGACGATCATCTTCAATGTCACTTCAGAGGCCTGCTCACAGTCTCTCTAACTCTGTCTGTAAGTAGGCTGACTCTATAGAACCCTCCGGAAAAGAAACTTACACACACACGCACGCACACATGTGAGGCGGCAGGAGATAACCACACTTGGAAGTGTTATTCTTCTTTTGGGCTTACTAATGGACTTCCTTCAGAAGGTTTTTTTATTTTATTTTATTTTTTCTTAATATATTTACAGGGGGTGAAATGCATTAAGGCCATGCTTTAACGCAAGCATAAAAGATGTCATAAAAGGAGCCATAATCGTAATGCTGAGCGTAATGTCCCCCCACCGGTTGCGGGGAGTGCAGTAGCACGAGGGGGGGGGGGGGGTGGCTGCGCTCTCCGTGGCTCTCTGGCGCCTCCGAGTGGCCGATTGAGTAACTGCACCTGCGTCGCCTCAGCCAAACCTGAGGTGTGTGTGCGTGCGTTAGTGTGTGTGTGTGTAACCAGTGTTCGGGTTGAGTATGTGTCGAGTCAGGTCCTAACCTCTCTCTCTCTCTCTCTCTCTCCCTCCCTCCCTCTCTCTGGGTTTTCTCCTCAGATATGGAGACATGGTGCCTAAGACCATCGTGGGGAAGGTGTTCGGCTCCATCTGCTCCCTGAGCGGCGTGCTGGTCATCGCCCTGCCCGTGCCTGTCATCGTCTCCAACTTCAGCCGCATCTACCACCAGAGCCAGCGGTCGGAGAAGAGGCGCGCCCAGAAGGTACCATCCCTCCATCCCTCCCTCCCTCCCTCTCTCCCTCTCCGAGCCCATGACCCCATGGTGCACCCAACCCCAACCCCCCGATCCCACCAACACCACTAAGGTCACGACCCCCAACCCTCTGAGGGGCTGTTTGAGGTCATGACAGTATCTTGTCATTGTGTCGCAGATGTGTCGCAGGATAGGCTATAGAACACGCACAAACACACACACGCGCGCATTGGCGGACACACACACACACACACACCAGCGGAAAGGAGGGGTGAGGAGAACAGGAGGAGGGTGCAGAGAGAGACTGGTTCTGCCGTTTAGAGGTCACACACAAGCACTGGGTGACGAAAGCTCGAACGCAAGGTCACCTCTGAGAATACTAGCTTGCTAGATGTGTTTATGGAACGTGCGACTGTGTGAGGAGTTTTGGGACAGTGTGTGTGCGTGCGTGTATGTGCGTGCGTGTGTGTGTTTGAGACTTACCTGAAGACCGCATTCTTCACCCCTTCTCCCTACTACTCCACATTGTCGTTAGCCTAGCACGCTAGCACGGACACAGTCTGTCACAATATGAATGGAAAATGACGAACACACACACACACACACACGTCTGCGAGCATACCACACACATACCACACACATACATGTCATATCACATAACATAACACATTATCTGGCCCCCCAGCTTCCAATTTAGAGAGCTTAGTCAACTCAGTACTCCAGGGATATACAGAGAGAGAGGGAGGGAGGGAGGGAGGGAGGGAGGGAGGGAGAGAGAGAGAGAGAGAGAGAGAGAGAGAGAGAGACAGATAACTCTATCCCCTCTTGTGCGTCCAGTGTATTGCTCCCTCCCAAGAACAACAATCTGTTTTTCCAGTTAGGCAGAAGGCTGTTCTGGACTGTGATGGAAACATAACTGTTAGAGGAAAACACAGGGAAAGAAAGAGCGCTACTCAAACTGTGTGTGTGTGTGTGTGTGTGTGTGTGTGTGTGTGTGTGTGTGTGTGTGTGTGTGTGTGTGTGTGTGTGCGTGTGCGTGCGAGCGAGCGAGCGTGTGTGTTTCTCTGTGGATAACAAACTCTATCCTCCTCCATAAATTTCGATAGGGGCGTCTGATTTGTCGGACTGGGTTCCTGGGTTTCCATGTGTCAAAAGCATTGTTCCTCTGCTGCTATTTCTATAGTGCTATAGTGGTGCAACTGAGGTGTCGCGGTTAAGAGGCACACACACACACACACACACACACACACACACTTACACACACACACACTTACACACACAGGCAGGCTAAACCGGACATGTGTGTTTGTTCACGAACAGAAAACCAGGCTTGCTAGAATTCACGCCAAGAGGAGTGGAGGGGCTAACGCTTATTTGCAGTACAAACGCAACGGGCTCCATGGCCACCCGGACGAGGAGGTAACCGTGGAAATGCTGCCGTCGTCGTCGGTTACCGCTGCCGGTGTTTCTTTACTCTTTTTTTTTTTTCTCCCCCCCCCGAGCCGTGCCATGCCAGGTTGGTGCATGCTGGGAGCCCCCCCCCCCACTACCACTCTCTCTCTCACTCTCTCTCTCTATGTAACCCAGCTTCACTACAACGGCTGTGTGGCCACAGCATCAAATCACTTCTCTCTCTCTCTCTCTCCCTCTCTCTCTCCCTCTCTCCCTCTCCCTCTCTCTCTCTCTCCCTCCTCTGCCTTCTTCTCTCTCTCCCTCCTCCTCTCTCTCTCTCCCTCCTCCTCTCTCTATTTCCCTCCCCCTCTCTCTCCCTCCTCCTTCTCTCTCTCTCTCCCACCTCCTCCTTTTCTCTCTCTCCCTCTCTCTCCCTCCTCTGCCTTCTTCTCTCGCCCTCTCTCTCCCCTCCTCCTTCTCTCTCTTTCCCTCCCCCTCTCTCCCCCTCCTCCTCTCTTTCTTTGTCTCTCTTCCTCCTCCTCCTTCTCTCTCCCCCTCCTCCTCCTTCTCTCTTTCTCTCTCTCTCTCTCCCTCCTCCTCCTTCTCTCTCTCCCTCACCTCCTCTCTCTCTCTCCCCTCCAGGTCCCGCCCTCCACTGGAGCAGCTCATACAGCCTGCCCCCGCCCTCTCACTTCTACCAGTGCCCCCACCCCACCCCGCCACCGTGTGGCGCGTCCCGGGGGCGGGTGTCTGAGGCGCCGTCGCCCCCCACTCCCCCCCCCGAACTGGCGGGGGAAAAAGCCCCCTCTCCCACAGCCGCCCTCCACCTCAACTACTACTTCTCCTGATTCTCTCCTCCTGCTCTGTTTTTCCTTCTCCTGACGCTTCTTCTCCTTCTTCTTCTTCTCCTCGTCCTCCTCCTCCATGCGTTTTCCTTGTTTCTAACATGCACTTCGGAACGCCGCCCCCCCTCCCTCCCGGACCCGGACGATGCTCGCTCCGTCTCTCCCTCCCTCCGTCTCTCTCTCTCTCTCTCTCTCTCTCTCTCCTCATGACGCCATCGGAACGCATCACGGAACCCATCACATGGAGAAATGAGCTGCATGTCCTGAGCCAGCGACGCCACGCACGGGGGAGGGGGGGGGGGGGGGGGGATGGATTGGTGGGCGGGGGGGGGGGGATGGATTGGTGGGCGGGTGGGGGCGGGACGGGCGGAGTCAAAGTGACGCAGAGCCGGGGTGGGGAGCGGGGGGGGGGGAGTCAGCAGAGCCGATGGAAAACAAAAGCTCCAGAGTTCCGTCTGAATTTTTGGGGGGGAGTTCTAAATTCCCCCCCGATAGTACACTAAGACCGAGAGGCTCCTTGTTGGTGGCCCAACCGCCGACCCCCCTCCCCCCCGCCAACTGCGTTACATTGAACCCCGCCCGCAGTGAACAAACCTCTTCGGGGTCAAATGAGGCTCAAGTCAACACACTGGCACTCACGCATGCGAACCAACGACAACACCCATACGCAACACAACCCCGCCCAACACCTGTGGGGTTGTCTTTACTGTTGAGAGGACTGAGTCTGGACCTCTGAGCGATCCCGTCTCTGACCGCAGGAGACCGCTGAGCCGTGGGGCGGGGCTGGGTAGGGGGGTGGGACAGGGTGGGGGTGGGGGTGGCCGGGGTTTCGAGGAGATGGCGCCGAACGTTCTCGCAACGTCCCTGGACCGCGGTGGAAGGTCCCAGGAACGTTGGGAGAAGGTCTGGCCCTGTGGTCCCTGTGCATTATGTCGAGGTGTGTGTGTGTGTGTCTGTGTGTGTGTGTGTGTGTGTGTGTGCGTTAGTGTTGTCACGATACCAAAATTATGACTTCGATACGATACCTGCCCAAAATATCTCGATACCGAAACGATACCAAGGCGAAAATCTAAAACATAAGGAGAAGTAATGGAATAATAGATGACAGAAAATGGAACTTTAAATTGTTGGCTTTTTTTTTTGTGCTCTGTTCAGTCTTTTTGCATCTTTGCGTCTTTATTATATTTCCTGTAGCTTTCAAACACAGCTGGAAGGGAAGGCTGCCTCGACTGGGTGGTTTGGGATTGTGCTGGCATCTGTTTGTCTGTGTGGGGAGAAATCAATAAATTATGCCTATGTTGTTGCAAACTGTGAGATAATCAGAAGAACTTGAAAAGCTTATTATTATTATTAATTAACCCAGGCCTATATTGAAGCATTTTTGCTATTCCAAATTAAGAGATAATTGTCTCACGGTTAACAGTTATCGGTTAACAGTTATCTCGCTCTAGGAGGTCGGAGCAGGTATTGATTTTTTTTGTCACGTGCGCTAGGCAGAGAGCTAGGCTGCAGCTATGCTAGCTAAAAGTATCATGCTACGGATGAAAATTAGCTTCTCTAGCTATCATCTGGTGCAATAAATGTATTGTGCATTCATACATTCAAACATAAGGTAGCCTAAATATCCTTCGGTTGTATTCAGTACTGGTGTTGCTGTTGTGTGTATCTTATCTTCTATCACATTCGCTAACCTGTCGCTCTTTGAATTCTTTGTGTACTGTAAAAAGTTGGCATGTCTGTCTGCAAGATGCTTTGCCAGGTTGGTCGTATTGGCTCCCTTGGTTTGTATAGATTTGTAGCATCGTTTACAGATGGGCTTTGTAATGTCTGTGGGCTTGCCCTCACTGTCGCCTCTGGAAGCAAAATAATGCCAGATTTCGCTGCGCGCATCAGCTTTATCGACAAGCTGTGGACGGTCGACATTTGTACTTGTAGCCATCTCAGGTTAGACTAGTTAAAACTGTTGCGCTGCTCGCTGCAGAGTGACAGAGCGAGGAGAGAGAGCGCACACACACACACACACACACACACACACACACACACACACACATATACTGCCCCGCGACTCGGGGATCGAGAGAGAAGCAGAGCGCTATAGCCTACAAACAAACACGGCTTCACTGTCGCATGAACGCAACTCAATATATACGGCTCTTATTAAAACACTGTCTTTCTTAAAGTATCAATACTTTAAATTTGGGTATTGTACTGTTTTTGACGACAGAGTATCGCGGTACTTTTCTAGTATCGATACACCGTGCAACACTAGTGTGCGTGTGTGTATGCGTGCATGTGCGTTCATGCTCTTTCGGGAGGGCTAATGATTGTCTGTTTTTTTGTTGTTGCTTGTGCCCATCAAGGCGTCGAAGGAAGCAGGAGTGCAGCTGCTGGTGTGTAAGCCCAACCCCGTCTTCGAGACGCAGCACCACCACCTGCTCCACTGCCTGGAGAAAACTACGGTAAGACCCCCCCAGGGCCTAGCAGAAGACCAAGGTAACCCCCCCCCCCCAGGGCCTAGCAGAAGACCAAGGTAACCCCCCCCCCCCCCCAGGGCCTAGCAGAAGACCAAGGTAACCCCCCCCCCCCCCCAGGGCCTAGCAGAAGACCAAGGTAACCCCCCCCCCCCCCCCCAGGGCCTAGCAGAAGACCAAGGTAACCCCCCCCCCCCCAGGGCCTAGCAGAAGACCAAGGTAACCCCCCCCCCTCCGCCCAGGGCCTAGCAGAAGACCAAGGTAACCCCCCCCCCCCAGGGCCAAGCAGAAGACAGACAGAGACGTAGCGTAGGACAGGATCGAGAGCCGTCGGCCATCTGTGCTGCTGTGACAGAGGGCTGACTCTGAGGCTCTGAAGTGAGAGAGTTAAAGCTTATGGTGCATTCGTTTGTGGTCGGAGCTGGCAAGTCGCAAGTGGCAAAATACCTACCTCCAACCTGTGTGCATTCGAGCTATAGCGAATGATATGATGATGATGTGATATGATATTGACGTCAGCCGGCAACTGGGGGCTGAGAAACATATCCGAATTTGCGACGAGGAAGTGCGAGTTCATGCGGCGTTTTATTTAATCATTCCTAGTAGCAAGTCGCAATTTGCCACCTCCCAGTTATAAACGAACGCACCATTAATGTGTTTGTTTTTTTCTCCAGTTATTTCTCTCTCTCTCTCTCTCTTTCTCTCTCTCTCAATTCAGTTCAATTGGCTTTATTGGCACGAAAGAACAAATGTTCATATTGCCAAAGCAACTGGCACGGTCAAAGGCAGCCAAAATCATGAGGAGCGAATTAATTCTTTTTGAGCCCTCGTAGAGACTCTTGTTACAGGCATTTTGGCCAGGATTACTATTGACTTATAGGAGCTGATTTTAAAGATGAAGTGAACAAACTGTAACGGAGGATCGGTCTGGCCAGGACACTAGCCAGCTGGTTCAATCTGGAGGGGAAGAACAGGCTGTCAGCATTGAGA
>NC_140246.1:6060767-6070767 GCF_949987555.1 Borostomias antarcticus
ATATTAAAAAAAAATACAATTCAATCGTTTAGTCTGGTGCAGTGTCTATGGGTGAATAGAATAAATCATTGTCCTATTATAAAATACTGATACAAGCCTGGGTGTCTTCTTTCATCTCCAACAATAGATTTCTCCAGTGTTTCCTGTTTCCAATGCCGATGATATACAGTGTGTTTCTGTGTGAAGCGGGTCCAGTCCCATCACAGCCACACAAACCTGTCTCTCTGGGTCACATCCCCCACCAAGACTGATCAGCATTTTCCGCATGAGAGAGCTTATTGTCTGCGTGTGTGTTTGCGTCCGTACGTGCGTGCATGTACTCCTATGGGAGACTTTGTGTGGGTGTGCGCGCGTGTGTGCGCGTGCGTTTGTGTGTGTGTGCGTGTGCATGTGTGTATTCCTCAGGGAGGCTTTGTGTGTGTGTGTGTTCATGTGTGTACTCCTAAGGGAAGCTTCATGTGTGTGAGTGTGAGAGAGAGAGAGACCGTACAGTGGTTGTGTGTTTGAGGATCTGGTTATTGAGATGTAGGGGGACTGAGGCCTGGGGAGGGGGGTTGCTGGGGGGGGGGGCACACATCCCAGCATACCCAACTGTTCCTAACCCCCAGCTATTTATACTCGGGTCAGAGGCTAATGGTTTTATATCGGCCCCTAGCTCATTTTACTGTCCGGAGAGGGAGGGAGGAAGGAAGGAGAAAGTGGAGGGGAGAGAGGGAATGGAGAGAGAGAGAGTGCAAGTCTATGGTGACAGTTGTTTGGGACAGTTTGAGAACACACACACACATCACCGAACCCACACGGTAGAATATCAGTGATCTGTATCGACAATTGTGAGTGGAAACAGACCAAGAGAATGCTTTAGGGCCTTTTATTGGTCCACACGAGGAATAATGCTCACACACACACACACAAACTGACGTCTCCCACTACGATGAATAAATGAATAGACGTAGGAGGCAGGGAGCGGCAAGAGACAGCGAGCAGAGAGAAAACAATACGTCTCTTGTAACCTGCTGTGACAGCCAAGCTAGACAGTTAGCTCTCTCTTTCATAAATCATATCCCGCGCTCCGGTGTGAGAGAGAGAGAGCGAGAGAGAGAGGGAGGGAGAGCAGTGATTTAATCTGGAGGATTGGGCTGATCCCTCCATCCATCCTTCCTCCTCCTCCTCTTTTAAAGGGGCTTAGCTCTCACCCCATCCCTCAGAAATGGCTTAAGTTGGGGTGATTAATCAAAGGTGATTCACACCTCCAGACCCTGATTCTAGATCCTTCTGTTTGACTGCATTACTACAGTATGAAGTTAACAGGCAGAAGCCCGTCTAGCCTGACTGGAGAGTTGTGGTGCAGTGCGTACCATATTACCCACGCAGTATTCTGACTATCCAGAAGCTCTCCTAGGAACAACCTGGGATACTCGTGGACACCAATGAGAATCTGATCTGATTTTCAACCGGATGCTGATTGGCCCGCGCAGATAGTGGGCTGTGCGGAGAGGCTGATTTAGCCTCTGATTGGTCACTGACTGCAGATTTCCACTTATTGTATTGCTAACGAGCCCTGAGCTGTTGGTATCATATCTGGCACACCAGGTGTGATTTACCTTCTTCCACGTTAACTCTCACTTCACTTAGGTTTTTATTACATAAACGGCAAAGTGTATGACCTATATGTTTTTCATTTACTCCCGACTATACACTCCCGATGAAATAATGTTCAAATGCAGCTGGATTTGAAAATGTGCTGGCTCTGCTTGGACAGGTTCAGAATGAACGAATGCAACATTTTGACAGTGACTTCTGTTATCAGGGACCAGACACTGTCAGTTTATGCTCTTCCTCTTCTGTATTTCACACAAGCCGCACCCAAATCATCAAACGGACAGACCATCCTCAGTGCTCAAACACATTTATTCCCACAGTGGCCAGAGATAAATACTCACAACATCATGCATCGTCTCATTTCCAACAGCAGGCCGACTACCAGCCGCCCATATCTCTGACAGCTCATTTAATACCCCCCCCCCCCCGGGTAGCACTACGTTAAGACATGCTGCCTCCCCGGCCGGTAGCACTATGTTAAGACAACTCCATTTCCCAGGGTTCTCCCTGACAAATGTTTGTAGCCACTTGGAAAGTTTCCCACCCCGGTAGCAGTCACAGTTTGTGTCCGGGTACCGAAGCCTCAGGGAAATACGTGTTTTAAAACAGAGTTGGATTAAGACTTGCTGGATTAAGATGCTCGGGGGTATGTGGTCATTGTATGGTGTGTGTCCATGCTAGTGGTGATATTCCTATGGCTGTGGTGGTGGGGGAGTTACTGAGAAATGACCCCCCCCCACCCTCCCTCCTCCAGCTAGGATCAGGAGAAGATAGTTGAGACCATGCTGTGGTCGAATCCCAAGCAGAAGTCCAACAGTCCAGCCACTAGTCCAACAGTTCACGCCTCTGAAGTCTTCGGCCACGCCAACACTCTCTCCCCCCATCTGTTCATGCCCTCATCCTCTCCCCCGCCGTGCCGGTGGGTGGCGGGGGGGGCAAGGTGGCGTTGGGGTACTCTATCCCCCTGCTTGGACATAGCCTGGCTTCGCCGGTCTGATCACGTGAGCTGAGTATATCAGTCTGGCCATCCAACCCTTCAAACTGGGTCCAACCCAACCCCATATTGGTAGGGCCAATCACAACCGTTTATCTAATATGGGGCGAGTTTGATACAGCAACTGTACCCACTTGATACGATGACACAATGACTAACCCACGTTTCGTTGCTCTGATTGGTGGATAGGTCTATCCAATTGCGTCCAGAGGGATTTTGGTCTGACCGTCGATGACGCCCGTTGAAAATTGAAAACGAACGCCGGATTTCCGGACCCTTCGCACTTTTGCAAATGGGGTCTGGCGAAGCCAGGCTTGCTAGGACAGCCTCTCCATCTCAAACTGGCTGTGTCCGTTGGGCGTGGCGGCAGCGGTGGACCACGCCTCCGGCGGGCACGCGCTCTCCGGTCTGGAGGCGGGGCTGTGGGCGAGGACGAGGGGGGCGGCAGGGTCGCCCTGGGCGGGGTCGGGCAGCGGGGGGGCGGGCTCCGGGGGCGGCTTGCGGTCGTAGTAGAGCGCCCAGAGCAGCGTCAGGGTCAGGGTCATGGCGAGGATCTGGGCCACGCCGATGGACACGCCCAGGAAACGCAGCACCTGCAGCTGCTTCGTCCCCCGGATGAAACTGTAGACTTTCGGGCCACAGCCCTGAGACACGCACATACACACGCACGCACGCACACACACACGCACACACACACAAAGGAGAAAGAATCAGAATCAATGGCCTTGTAAACTAAAGAGCAGAAGCTTTTCTGTGTCATAGACGCACAGAGGAAATTAATGTAGCATTCATGGCACATCTCGCCGACATTTAAATTTGTTTCCGACGTTTAAATCCTCGCCGGAAGCTACTGTGCTATATTGAGTGCATGACCTCCGCATCTGCCACAGCTGTACGCACACAACGAAAACACGCAGACAAGCCCACACGGGGAGAGGGAGAGAGAGAGAGAGGGAGAGAGAGAGAGAGAGAGAGAGAGAGGAGGAAGCGAGGATAGACAGACAGAGCGGGAGGGTGGGTGTAGGGAGAGAGAGAGAGACTGACAGAAATAAAGGGATAGAGGAAGTGAGGATAGACAGATAGACAGAGTGGGAGGAGGGTGAGTGTAGAGAGATCAGTTCATTACTGCTTGGCAGGGGGATCTTTACTGTGTGGTGCTACATGCCAGACTACCACCACCAGGGAGGGGTATGGAGGGAGAGACAAGGAGGGAGAAAAGAGGGGGAGAGGTTGGAAGAAAACAGTTGGAATGGAGAGGAGGAGCAGAGAGAGAGAGACAGAGAGAGAGAAACTACTACTCATCCTCCACTCCCTCACACATTCCCCTGAACTCCCCGCTCTGCTGAACATCTGACTCCTCTCTCTCTCTCTCTCTCTCTCTCTCTCTCTCTTGCACACACACACACATTCTTTCTCACTCTCTCTCACACACAAACACAAGCACTCACTTGCACAAACACACTCACACACACACAAACACAAACGAACACAAACACTCTTGCACACAAACACTCATCTTTCGCACGCACACAAACACAAACACTCTCTCTCACACACACAAACGCACAATCTCTCCCTCGCAGAAACACTCTCTCTCTCGCTCTCCCTCACACAAAAAAACACACTCTCTCTATCTCCTATCTCTCTCCCTCTCTCACACACACACAAACACACACAATTCTCTCTCACTCACTCATAATTCTCTCTCTCACACAAACACACACATGCATACAGACATACTGTACAATCACACAGCAACCTTTTTGTCCTTTTTTATGCCTGCTTTTACTCCAGCACCCACACACACACACACACGGGCACACAGTCCAGCGCGCACACACACACACACACACACACCCCTGTAGCCACGCTAGCTTACACCAATCTCTTCTTCCCTCCCTCCTTCCTTTCTCTCTCTCTCTCTCCCTCCCTCCATCACCCCTCCTCCCTGCCCCGGGCTTGTCCAGGTGTGTTTGTCTGGCCGTCGCGGGGCGGGGGGAGTCTGCTCGGCCCAGCGCCTCACACCCGGGTGGCGGTGTGAGACTGGCAGGCAGGAAGGCCTCGCCCCGGGGCACGTTAGAGCCACAACACCTGGGCAGCTGGGGGGGCTGGGGCTATCGCCAGGGGCAAAGAGATTAACACAGGTGACTAGCTTAAAGTCTCAGACAGGGGAGTCAGTGAGGGTGTGTGTGTGTGTGTGTGTGTGGTTGTGTGTGTGTGTGTGTGTGTGTGTGTGTGTGTGTGTGTGTGTGTGTGTGTGTGTGTGCGTGTGTGTGTTTGTGTGTGTGTGTGTGTGTGTGATTCAGTATAATGAAATAAGGGTTTTCAGCCCAGAGGTCCACAATGAGTCACCACAAGGCTGCATGGCTCGGCTTGACGGTTTGTGAGAGGGTTGACTGTGTGTGTGTGCACGTGTGTGTGTGTGTGTGTGTGTGTGTGTGTGTGTGTGTGTGTGTCACTGGTCCATGAAATATGATTGTCTACTGACTGCACCTTTAGTATGTGTCCCTGTATGTCATTTTCTCTATGTGGACCTAAATAAATTGTTAAAATGTGTGTGTGTGCGCGCGCCTGTGTGTGTGTGTGTGTGTGTGTGCATGCATCCGTGTGTGCATGTGTGTGTGTTCTTTTGTGCGTGCGTGACTGACCGATCGAGTCCCTTGGCTTGATGAAGCTTAATAGCTGGACTGTCTCACCAACCTGGCAACCCAGGACCCAGAAGGCACACAAGGCTATCGAGCCTGAGATCGATCTAATAACCTCTAATTGCTTCCTGTGGATTTATCCCCCCCACTGGTAATTTCAGACTGAAAACAAAAAAGGCCGTTGGGTAATGGGCTGCAAAATGTATTAAGTGGAAAACTAGACCCAGCCTCCCCCCTTGTTATGCGGCACTGATGTATACCAAGCTCAGTATTCCTTTCACTTTGTGTCCAAGTGTGTGTCCATTTTTAATGATGGTGTCAAGGGGGACCCATAAGTGTATCGTCTCATTGGACGTCCACTTTATGGCCGTACAGAGGGCTAGAGACACCCCTAGCAAACCTAACTCTGAGTGGGGGTCAGTAAGATCAGTCCAGAGGCCGAGCCAGGGTCCGAAGGTCACGCTCAGCTCAACATCAGGCTTGGGGTTAAAGGTTGCTCGACAGGGAGAGGATTCGACGTTGAAGGACTGGGCCGTAGAACGCAGTATTGTATCAACATGGATGGGGGTCAGTATGTTAGGGTGAATGGTCATGGGTCCGGGCTGGGGGTTGGGGTGGGGGTGGTACTCTCACCTCTTGGTGGAGGTCGCTGAGGTCACGGTAGTGGGCGTGACGCGCGCATCCTGGATACTGATTGGCGCAGCAGGAATCAGGTGGCCATTCCATCTCGGTCATCTCCAGCCAATCAGTGAAGTAGATGACCCCGCAGCACTTGAACTGAGAGAGAGAGAGA
Organism: Borostomias antarcticus; assembly: GCF_949987555.1. Taxonomy (NCBI): domain Eukaryota; kingdom Metazoa; phylum Chordata; class Actinopteri; order Stomiiformes; family Stomiidae; genus Borostomias; species Borostomias antarcticus. The sequence continues at coordinate 6,066,799 of NC_140246.1, forward strand.
GAGAGAGAGGGAGAGAGAGAGAGAGAGAGAGAGAGAGAGAGAGAGAGGAGGAACATTCAGAAACAGCCGTAAAAAAACAAACAACAGCAGTAATTGTCAATTATCACGGATGGGGAAGCAATATAATCTCCTAGAACACCCAGCGTCTGTCCGCAGGCAAACAGAGTGTGGTGGTGTTTGTTTGTTTGTCTGCTTGTGTGTGACCTCTGACCTCTGTCTGGAAGGTGTTCCAGGCGTGCGTGAGCCACTGGTAGCGCTGCAGGCCGTAGCTGGGCATCCGGGACTTCAGGCTGATCATGTCGGCGCGCTGTGTGGAGGGCTGCGAGGAGACCGGACACCCTGTCAGTACCCAGTCAGACGGGTCACCTCCACTTCACACGCAGCTCTGCGCTGACACCAGAACTCTGTTCGGCGCCAAGTTCAGGCTCGTTTAAATAGGCTAGTGGGTATTTCTGGGTCTGCCTGTAGTGGCGTCTCGTCATATCTAGCAGACGTTTCTCTGTCTCTGTGGCTCAGTTTACGTCCAATCTCTGTCATGGGGTGTCCCACAGGGTTCTGTTCTGAGACCAGTACTGTTCTCTCTCTCTCTCTCTCTCTCTCTCTATATATATATATATATGCTCCCTCTTGGTCAGATTATTAGCCAAGGTATTTCTTATCATTTGTATTTTGTATGTGGATGTCATCCAATTGTACTGTTCTTTTAAACCAGAGGAGAGCAACAAGTTGACTATCATTAAGGTCAAATGAGGATTTCGTTCCTGGTCAGAACTTTGATTTATGTCAAGGTCACAAGGTAGGGGCGTGTTTATGTCAAGGTCACAAGGTGGGGGTATGTTTATGTCAAGGTCACAAGGTAGGGGCGTGTTTATGTCAAGGTCACAAGGTAGGGGCGTGTTTATGTCAAGGTCACAAGGTAGGGGCGTGTTTATGCGGCAGTGGTCCATCAGTTGAAAATCCTCTGACCACGCCCTGTGTTTCCAACAGTTTCTCCTGCATTCCCGTCGCCTCTGCTCCTCTCCCCCTCCTCTCCTCCCCTCCTCTCCCCCTCCTCTCTCCACCCCCCTCCTCTCCACACTCCTCCTCTCCACCTCCTCCTCTCCTCCTCCACTCCAGATTGCTTTAGCACAGGTTGGCTGCCACGTGTTCTCCAAACAATCAGTCCTGGTCTCTGGGGAGCCCTGAGCTTTTCAGCAGACTCTCAAACCAATCACTTACCATGCACCGCTCATCCCTCCTTCTCTTCCTCCAATTAAAACCTCCCCCAATCTCAGCCCTGGGCCTGTCTCTCTCCCTCCTCCTCCTCCTCTTCCTCCTCCCTCATCCTTCGCCTCTCCGTTCAATGAGATGCTGATAAGTGTGCAGGCGATCCAGCTCCCGGGATCCCCTTGGGGCCAGATGATCACCCTCTCTTCACTGCCAGCTTAATGAAGTTCTGATAAGGGCCGTTATTAAATGACTACAACGTCTTTAAGGCCCAGCGGGAGAACAGGTGTGCCACGCTCCGATTATGTGAGGGCCTGGGGGCTTTGTAGATAGGTGCTACACTGACACACAAACAGACACACACACACCCCCTCAGGCATGAGTCCAGGTAATACCGGTGCCAAACACACAAACACCCACCTCCTGTTTTCTATACACACAACCCAGATGCCAGGTGCAACACACACACACACACACCTGCGTGCTGGTAGCGAGTCCCACCTGCCCTGCCGTGAGGGGACATCAAAGCCACAGCAGGCTCTCTCATGGCTGGTGATAAGACCAAGCCCCAGGGAGGGGTCGGGCTTCCCTGCAGTGGAGCAGCCATTGTGATCATGAACCGTGGCCATTGTCTTCACACAGTCACGGGTCTGGGGGGGCTGTTGAAAGGGCTACACATTTCACCCCTGTCTGGGCTTTCTTCTCACAGAGCCTTTCTGAAAGCTTTTTTTGCCAAAGTCGTATCGCAAACGCACTTTTTGGACGGTTTTAAAGGTCACATTGGCTGGACTTTTATGTAAACAAGATATTTCACACACAAAAAAAAACATTTTTTGAGTCAGAATTTGTTCATTTAAGAAATGTTGATGGGTTCAACAAGAACGACCTGTTTACCTCTGGTTTGGTACCCGCCGCTAACGACATGTGAGCCAACAGTACCTCGACAAAGGGAGACAGGAGTGATCAGGAGATACTATTGCCTCACAAGCCTTGTTAGAGTTGTTTGTTTTTTGTTTTTTGATGACTAGTCCACATCGAAATCTTGACTATTGCACCTTTAAACTGTGGAATTTGGAAACCCTTGGGTTTGGATACTTCCAAGCTATTCTAGTCCAGCGTTTCTGGTTGTTGCTGCTATTTGTGGCAACCGTCCCGATTCTCCCGGGGGCTGCGCGGCGGTCGGCCATGTTGTTTATTGAGCAGAGAGCTTCCCGGTAAACAGAATCTGAGCAGAGCTGCCTGGGGGTGGGCTAGCCGGACGTGACTAGCGTTTCTGTTTATTCTTAGCGTGACGTGGTGATGGTGGAGCAGCGGTATGCGGTGCAGAGAGGCGGCGCAGCCTGGGTGTACAGGCCACGCGCACAGGTGAGCACGACGAACACAGGAGAGGGGCAGGGCTCACCTCGTCATAGGTCCACACACCGCTGGCCAGCTCCACGCAGAAGATCACCAACAGGCTACCGAAGTACTGAGGGGAGAGAGAGGGAGGGTGGGTTGGAGAGGGGGAGGGGGAGAAGGGGACAGGGAGAGAGAAAGGGAGGATGGTGGTGGGTGGGGGGGTGGGGGAGATAGTGTTTAGACAGGACACACTGAGGGACGTGTTCTGTGTAGCGTTAGCATTTCCGCTGACAGCTGGGCGTTGTGAGGCTGAAGGCGTCTGTCTGATTGATTACCATGGTGATGATGGGGTGTACTCTGACGCGCTTTTACTGCAGCAGCAGAGACGCCGTCATGTTTCCCTGCTATCTCCTGTCAGTCTAGCATCTGGCTCAACATCAGTCCACTCAGCTGTCGCCAATCCCCTACGCACACACACACACACCCCAACAGACCAATTTCTACAAATTCATAAAAAACACAAACCAGCCATAAGAAAACTCATTCTTACAATCCTCTGTGGAAACACAACTGTGCACCCACAGACAGACAGACACACACACACACACACACACACACACACACACACACACACACACAAGCACGCTTTATGAAGATGGATGTGAGTGTCAGCCATTCAATTACAGGGCTGTCAGCGTTAGCGGCCATTGCTGACAACCTGTTTGTTTGGAGACTGTAAATATTAGTGTCAGACAGATGGCCCTGCCTCGTCTTTGTTAGTATTGCAGTCCATTTACACACACACACACACACACACACACACACACACACACACACACACACACACACACCACCTAAGCCAGAAACTCGTCTCAGTGCTGAAAAACCCTCTCCAATGTAAATCTTCCTATCTATCAAGAGGCTGGGAGGCTGAACTTTTAACCCCCGGAAACCCCCTATAATGCACTCTTCTCAGATACCAACACACACGCACGCACGCACGCATGCAGACATAGCTCACTGTTAGACAAGACATAAAATATGATATTGCCAGCTTTGAATCTACAACGCCTCTCTACGCAGCTGGTTCCAGCTCTCTCCCATTTCAAAGGGGGAAAGTGTTCACGTCCAGAGGTTAGCGTGCGGTCGTACGCTTCTGAACAGACTTCAAGAATGTCAAGGCTTTTAAGAATGGACCCCCGCCCCCCCCCCCCCCCCCCCCCCTCCACACACACCACCTTCCTCAAGTTCTATTTCCCTCTTTCAAACTACAACAACAGTCCAGCAAGGGCGGGAGAGAAAGATGGGAAAGACCTTGAAAGGAGAGGCGGAGATTGAGGACAGGTGGAGGAACGACAGAGAGAGAGAGAGAGAGGTATAAGTTTACGGTGAGAGGACTGGCGTCTTTAAGTACGACTGAGACTA